>NC_056523.1:149712766-149784644 GCF_019175285.1 Sceloporus undulatus | reverse complement strand
TTATTATTATTATTATTATTATTATTATTATTATTATTATTATTATTATTATTATTATTATATCTGTGCATTTAATTTTTATTGCCTAAGTGTAGTATCCCATATTTTTTCCCTGTTGCAATTCATTTTGTTAGTTTTGGCCCAGCTTTCTAATCTGTTAAGGTTATTTTGAATTCTGATCTTGTCCTCTGGGGCATAAGATACCCCTACTAATTTGGTGTCATCTGAAAATTTTATAAGCACACTGTGCTTATTACCATCACTCTGCGCATTACATTGAAGAAGTGATCTGTTGTTGCTGGACTCTAAGCACCTGCAATAGGAGTGCCATTACACTTCTGAGTCAATTTGCCATCCTGTTGGTGATGGATCCACTAGCCACCCACTTGGTAGCTGGCCATATAACTAGAGTTGAAGAGGAAGCAACAGGACTTTACATTATTGGGGCTTTAAACTAGTCCACTATGGTTTCATCTTATCATGATATATAAAAGCTAATCCTTTTAGTGTCTTAACAGTTATGTTCCCTTCTCCCCATTTTTAGTGCCAGCATGATTCATCTAGTGTCTTTTGGGGACAAAAGGAAATGAAACCTCAAGTAAACAAACTATTCATCATTGTCTGTGAGGGTTGCCAATTTCTAGGAGAGGTCATTGGGTCTTTTGCCTCCTTTGGGTTACAAGAAAACAATTTGAAAGGGGCATCTGAACGAGCTGCCATCACTTCCCAGAATTAACTTAAGTGACAGTCGCTTTGTACACACATGTTTACAATCAAGAGCAGATGGTGAAGCTATTGGATCGATTTCAACACCACTCCAATGCATTTAGCCAAGCCAGGGATTGGAACAAGACTTGACGACTGATAAACACCCTCTATTCTGTTGCTGATCTTCTGAGATATATGTTCGCTCTTAGTAAACAGGTAGATAGGTCCCGTGCCAGCTGTCAGCATTTTTAGCTGGCTTCCTGGTTCTTTAAAGGAAGACACTCAAGGGATTTGATTATTTGGCAGACAAGGTGGGGAGGAATCTACAGATAATCACAGAGGACATTATTTATGTTGCCAAATTATTTATAAATAGTGGAAGGGGGGAAGGAACCACATATTTCCCACCCGCCCTCCCTAGTCTGAGTTCTGATCAAAGCAATCTGTACTTACCCAAACATGACATAATACATGAGGATAACTGACAGCAAGCAAGCCAAGTGGTAATTTATAAAACATCAACAAAAATGCATAATAATTGGACTGGGTTGGCATGTTTGGCTGGATGGCAGGGGCGGTGGAAGAATCTCAATATGGTAAATACGCTAAGAAAAACTGAGACCAGGTGGGAAGAGCAGAGCTGTGGGATGAGAAATTGAGACAGCTTGGACTAGACAAAAGGGGACCCTGTCAAAACAAGACTGCACTTTTTAACTAGTCTCAAAAGGAAAAACAGATTTTGTACAGTTAGTGTGTTTTAAAAGGCAGCAAAGCTGATTTGGGGACTCATCCAACTACAGCAAGTGAAGTCTTCCAGCTGGCAGCTCCTTTCCCTATAAGGGGCCTTTCTGCAGCCTAGAAAGCTGAGCCGAACACAGCCAACCAGCTAAATCAACAATCGGGTCTGTGCTCTCTGCTCTCTAAATAAATAAATCATAGAATCATAAAAGTTCAAGATACTTCAAGGGCCATCCAAACCAACCCCCTGCCATGAAACTACCTAAGCCCCTCTTTCGGGCATAACCAGCTCCCTAAGCCATTCCTTATAGGGCATGGTTTCCCTCCTGTGAGCACATTCCAGCTCCACAACTTCCCTTTCAAATTGTGGTGTTAAGAACTGGTCACAGTAGTCCAGAGAAGGACTAACCAAAGCAGAATAGAATGGTACTATTACCTCCCTCAGTCCCTATGCCCCTACTGACGTAGCCTAGAATCATACTGGCTTTTTTACCTGCTATATCACAGTGCTCATGGCCCAGTATACTAAGCTTTTAAGGTCATTTTGAATTCTGATGCTTTCCTGTGGATTAGTAGCTACTTTTCCTAACTTGGTGTCCTCTGCAAATTTGATAAGCATGTCCTCTATTCCATCATCCAAGTCATTGTTAAAGATGTTGAATAGCACTGGGCCAAGTCACTGCCAAGCAATCTTTGGGTTCAGTCAATCAACCAATTCCCAAGCTTATGGCTTTATTTTTTTAAAAAAAAAAGACATAAGAGTAGTCTGGCATGGCTAACTGAGAAACCCATACGTATTGACTTTTAGTGCTCACAGCATTCCTTTCTAAATGCTTACTGACAGTCTCTTTAATGACCTGCTCTAAAATCTTTTCTAGTATTGATGTGCAGCTGACTGGGTAGTAGTTGTTTGGGTCCTCTTCCCCTCTACCACTGCCACCTTTTTTTTTTCAAGATGGACAAGACTTGCCCTTTCCCAGTAGGCTGGGTTTTCTCCTGTTCTCCATGATTCTCAAAATTTATTGCCAGTGGTTCTGAGATTACTTCTGAGGAAGACTGCATAAGCCAGCAGTGAATGCAACAGTTTGTTTTTGCCTGAGCCTACTGAGAAGGCTGAGATTCCACCATTCTTCTCCTCCTACAGAATTGAGTGCAAACTTTTGCACTTTGAACTCTGTTTGCTTCAAGTAAGGTGTGCAGAGGACAAAGGGGAAAGTTGGGAGGAGAAGAAAGAAACTGGGTCATTTTAAAAGCAGCTGAAAAAGTAGGATAAAAGAGGATTAACTAGAACTGTCCCAGTTAAATTGGGACAGTTGGGGGCTATAGAATCAATGTTCATAATGTTTTCTCCTGCTTTATTAACAGTATTTTACTGAGAGTTGATGTTTAGCCATAGTCTTCTTCCTCATACCCCTTCTCTTCTTTTTATCGCCAAACAGTAAAAGTCAGCTGGAGAAGTGGAGAAAGTTCACTTGTCTTTTGATTGCTAGTCTAAAGAGCAGTCCATCCAGAAGCATACTGCATTTTGGAGAGGGACTTAGGCAAGATGCTGTCAGTGGGCCCACATCAGCACCTCTGTCATCTATCCACAATACCCAGTGCTTGGCTCAAACATTGTGATCAGGTCCAGCCCTATCTTTAAGCCAAGTGAAGCAGTGGACTCAGACAGCAGATACAGGGGGTTGCAATAACAGCCTCCTACCTGTTTCTGACTAGTTCTCCATCTGTTCCTCTTCACTGAAAGAGAGAGAGCAGTACATGCCACACAACTTTCTTGGGCCCTCTAAATTTGCTGGCTTCCTTATGTAGAGTAAAGTCCCTCTCCCATCATCAGAACTGAAATGAAATAACTTGCCTGCCCAGTCAGCTTCTGTATGTGGAGGGAGCACAATCTTGTCCTTCTAGCACCAAATATTTTGGGCCAGTTCTATGTGAAGCTCATACTCAACTGCCCGGGCTTAGTGATGCCTAGCAGGCACCCCGGTGCGTTAGCTGTAGATCACATGGCAGGCAATAGGGGAGATGGAACGTGTGAACAGCATCGACTGCAGATTCAGATCATTACTTATTTCATTTTTTGACATGTAATGGTAAATCTGAAAAGTTTTCTCCTTGCTCAGCAAGATTACAACAGTTTGCATTTGGAAAGTTTTGAGGGGCATTTCAGGACATCTTTGTGAAATTTTCATTTACTGAAAAACATCCTGTATTTTCTGCAGCTATTTTGAGGGAAAACACTACATTTTTCACAAAATAAACCTGTTTTGGTGTAAATGAAATTTTTGAAGATAGTCCCCAAAATACACAAAAGAATCATGAAAAAACTCATGTCAAGATAAGTCTAGACACGCTTTCCCATCAAGTACAAGAAAATTTGCTAATATTTTTTACATTCCTACTGCTGAGAGATATAATGATGATGATGATTTCCCAAAAGAAGAAGCAGAAACACAGAGCTGCTCAGAGAAGACAAGATCAAGGAAGTGTCCAAGGGGGAACCGGTACAAAGGTGGAGATCAAAGGAGAAGGTTAGGAAGAGCAAGTGAGAGGCAGCTGGATCAGAGAGATTATCAACATGAAAGTTAGAATGATCAAGGTTCAAAGTGGGAGTGTTATCAGAGAAGCAAAAGGCAGGGTCTAAGGTGAAAGCTGAGGCCAATATAGGACAGCAGAATAGAGATGGAAAGGAAAATTGAGTCATACAGAATGAAGTACAAAGGATGAGGAGAGGTGTGATGAGCATATAGTGGACAGAAGATAAATCTGGCACAGTTTGGAAAGGAAAGACCAATATCACCACTGTTGCTATTCAGGGTGAAGTGTTTGGGAGGAAGAGAGACCCCTTTTATGGGAGAAAGTAGCAAGGCCTGTAATATCCAGGAGGTGAGATGTTTGGGAGAGGGCAAATAGCTGAAGTGACTGAGATGAAAAGATGATAGAGGGTCAATATAAGTTTGAGAGGGAGAGAGGAAGAAGAGAGGCAGTAAATGTGTGTAAACAGCCTGGTCCTCCCAGGCTGAACTGCCCACTTCACAAATTGAAGCATGGAGGATGGCCGCTCACACACCTCTCCCTTTGCTAAGATGGTGTCAGAGCCATGCATTACCTGTGGTCCTTCTGTCTGAGCACATGCAAATAGATAACAATGCTCAGCAGTACTGTGAGCACCTATAACTGCAAGGTGCTAAAAAATAAATCAGTTTCCAAGTTCTGTATACAGAACTTTACTACAGAGTATTTACAGCACTATATAGAAACCAACAACTATCCAACCAACCATCCACTAACAATAGCAACCCACCCAGAACATAGGCCACACCCATATTTATACACTTTGTCCATGACATAGGAGCTTATTGCACTCAATTTTCCCCATTCTGTTCCAGTTCCCAAAACGGACAGGCTGTGAAACAAGATGAGGGCTGATGCTACCACATTGAGTTTTCTGGTTACTATGTTAACATACTGGGAACAATTGCTATCGCACAGCGCTACTTGTGAACACGACGTGTTATCATTTTTTGACCTGGCTTTGAACGGATATTACCACACAGCCAGGTCTCTTCCCAAGCATGACCCGTTCTTCCTCATGTCTCTGTGCATGCATACTTCTGAAAGAGGATTTGGCGCAAAGTACAATGGAATTCTCTAATGGAAGAAAACTAATAATGTCAAGAGATCTATTTTTTCGTTATGAACATATGATAACATTACCTGTAACATTCTTACACACTTACCTTACATTCTGTATTTAACACCAGCATTCCATGGATTTTCTTTATTGCTTCTTCACAGTGTTATTATTCCATATACAAAACATTAAAAAACCTATTTTCAGTTTATTAATTACATACAATCAAAATATACAGATATAATTTTTTAAACAATAGTCAATCTTCCCATAGTTATTTCTTCTCATCCACTTGCTATCATTATGTCATCGTATGAATCCTACTTTCTTGATAAGAAAAAAAAATGGCAGTTTGGCAATAGAGGAAGCATTTCCACTCTGGATACATCAAAAGCTGTTAAGGACAGAATGACATTAATCAAAACCCTTCAATACTATTAAGGGAAACAACAGGAATTGACCATCCCATCTTGACAGGAACAGTAGTAAGGGAAAGGAGATGATATGACAGGAGGACGGGTTTCATGCCATGTCATAATGCAAGGGTTGAAATGGGGATGCAATTGGGATGCCAGAAATATTGCACACAGTGGGAATAATGGCTTCATAATGTTTTTCTGGCAAGGAAAGACGAAATTCTATTGTTGGAGCAACATGATGTGAATGGAACTGAAAGAGCCCTAGAGGAGAACATTATGGAAACGAGGCTTTGCAATAAAATTCGTTCCATTCCATCCTCATTCAAACAACAGAACGCTTCACGATAGGTGTGCGATAAACTCCATGGTCGTCTCACACAAGTATCTGCAATGGTTCTCTTTTATCAGTCACTTACATTATGTCAGCTGTGTCATCCTGGAAGTATCCTATATGGTGTGAATGATGAAACTCCTTGTCAATCGCCATGATGCAACCTTTCACTTATGTTGCATCATTCAGCATTTTCATTCTGTACGTTGAAATTCAACTCCATTTTTACATACACTGAAAGATGGCCCATAACAATGTAGAAAATCTAATTGACTAAAGTGGCAAGCTCTCCAGAGGAAGCCAGCTCTCCACTGTCTGGTTCTTAGGGAACCTCAAAGGAAGGGGCTGTGTGTGTGCATACAACCTAGGAGATCACCAGACTCAGGAACCTGAAAACCACAAGAGCCAGTGAGTTCTGTGGAGAACATTGTCAAACATTTCATATGTCCAGCACTTTTTTCCACAGGAGAGACATGAGCTAAAGCAGCAGTGGGATTTAACTTCCTGCTTTAGGTCATGAAAATGTCAGACTACCACTGAGGACAAGCATGGGAATGAGTACTGTCCTCTCTGACTCTGAAGTGCCCTCAGAAGAAGGCATAGTGGTTAGGGTGCCCCAGGAGATTGGCTCTGGAAGACTCCTGTAGCCAGGCATTTTTGCTGTTCTCCAAAGATGGAGTACAGGGACAACATGATGTAGCAGTTGTAAGCCATGGAACATTTCTCTTTCCACCTCAGGCTCCATAAGAACCTGAGCTGACATAGGGAAAAGATGGTCAGTGGATGTTGTCATGCTAAAGGCAACCACTGGTATGATTAGGTGGATAACCTAGAAGCCCAGGAAATAAGAAGCAGCTTCGGGAAAGGAAGGAAACTGACTTTGATAGAATAGTCCTGTCCATCACTATAGATGGGAAGCCAGCTCTTTCCTTGCTGCTATAAGGCAGTTTTGCTGCTGAGTTTTTCAAAACCTCATCCTGCCCCCTCCCCTTTATTGCAATAAGGATAAACTCTGAGTGTTTTTACTGCACACACTTTATTCTATAAGCTTGTGGGTCAAGTGTTATGTAGTTGGTCCTGGCTTTAAAGAATGTGGTATAGAGTTGTAAATACATTTATTTTCTCATTTCGGAGTGACTGTAAGCCAGGCCACTCCAATGAGAGGAGGTGAAGGCGGAGGTTATTACTGCTGCCTGTCACCCTCCTAGAGAATGATAGCCCTTGTCAATCATCCCCTATAATCAAGGAAGGACTGGGAGGCAGGCAAAACTCATCTCAATCTAATTCCCTCTAATGCTGCTTCTTGGGTAAAACGATGCTTCTTCTTGGGTGAAAGGGCCTGTTGTTATTTTACTCTTAGTGAAAAAATTTGGTCTCTCATTTTGAAAGAAATACTCAACGATGTGCAGATAAAGACTCCCACAAACTCCAGGCTAACTGATCTACATACATACATTTAATATGAAATTCAAGGGACATGGGTTAAGGAGACAGGATTTTTTCTACTATGTACAGTATGGTTGTCTTGTCCTCCCATAGGCTACTGGAAAGGCAGTTATAGGCTGCTTTCACCCATGATGTGGGAAATGATCTTCTTGTGGATGATACTGAAATGATCTTCTCATGGATGTTACTGATATGAGCATGGAGTGGCTAAATAACTGCATCCACAAAGTGAATGCTCAGCAAAGCAAACATTGTTGATTTTATAAGAGACAGAAATATTGCTCAACAAAACCAAACTGCTTTAGCTCCCTAGGCCTGCTAGGCAACAACCCGCACATTCTGGACCTCTGGGTGCTCCTGACTCGTTCTGTCTGCACTCAGGACCATGAATTGGCTATGCCCCAAGTGACTTTTGAAATACCACCTGCTATCTCTGGTTGTTTAAAGACACCCCAAAACACATCCCTTGCATTGCTCCTTTTTTGTTGGGTATGATCCCAAGGCATTGGTATTCTAACAGTTCATGTAGAAAAGATTCCTCTCCCCCCCTCCCACACACACACATTCCCAACACACACTGCCATTTCAAAACAGAGTGTAAATCATTGCCAGAGTAGTCTTTGCATTATAGTTATCTTCCCATATGAAAATACCCTTCTACTGCTGACTCAGGAGCTCTATTCTGAACTGGCCCTTCCAGCTGCCTCCAATAGCAAAAAGTTCACTTGCTCATGACCACTCCATATGCTCAAAGTGGGGACTACAGGCCACTATTCTGTTAGAAGGAAAGGAGTGTGTTGACTTATTCCACATTGTCAAGATTCAAAAGATATCCATTGACTTCTAGTTTTCTACATAAGGGAGCTTCCACAAGTTTCAAGACAAACCAGCTGCAGCTTCCCTCCACCCAGGGAGTCAATTGCTCTTGGGGAATTTGGTTTCATAATTGAATTCCCTTTCTCCCTTGCCATTTAGCAGATCAGCTACTATATTTTGAGCTGCTGTTATTTGTGGCATCTCTCAGATTCTTTTTTTTCCTTGTGTATTTTGAAGTCTCTGCTAATTTGATTTCCTTGCTTCATCCTGCGCTTTGGTTTGTCTTTCCTGTCTTTATTAAATGGCAGCAGGGGAAGTGAACGCTGACAGGGGGGCGTGTGTATTTGTGTGTCTGCTCATAGCAATCATCTCCCCTGTATGAAATTGGATTCCTTCTGCATTCATGCTTATTAAATTATGCCCAGTGGAAGAAAACATATTAGTCTGCAAAAATAGATAATCCTTGGAGGTTAGTTTAACACCTACCTCTCGCAATGCTTTTAGAAGTCTTCTCTGAAGGCCACATTAAGCTGACTCAAAACACACACACCCCAAAAGTGTCAGCAGAATTAGTTACACCTTGCTCTTGACAATATTACTCCATTAATTTCATGGGAGGTAAACCTGCATTTGTTCCTGTCGAGGTGAGGTACAGACATTGCTTGCTGTGTCAAGAGCAAATATTTGGGAACACAAAAAAGGAGGAATACACCATCATGCACTCTGGTTTCTAGTTTGCCTTTTTATTAGGCTTATTTCCAGACCTTGGAGAAGTTTGTCTTTAGGACTACAACTCCCAGAATTCTCTATCTAGCAGGAGAATTCTGGGAGTTGCAGCCCTAAAGACAAACTTCTCCAAGGTCTGGAAATAAGCCTAATAAAAAGGCAAACCAGCAACCAGAGTGCACAGTGGTGCATTCCCCCCTGTTTTCTGCTGTTTCCAAATATTTGCTTTACTAGCTAGGAGATTCCAGAACCTGTAGTCCAAAGAAGTAACTTTTCCAAGCCCTGGCTATTTCACACATCTTTGCCTAAGACTGTCTTATAAAACTATGCTTGAGGCAGACTGCAAAACTACAAATTTCAGACTTGGACAATAGATTTGTTCAAACTAAAATATTGTGATTGCACATTATGGATGTTTTTTCTTATGGTCTGATATGGCTGCCTTTGCTTTTAGTATACAAAAATAATAATAAGAAAAAAACTGTATACATGCCAGATATGAAGAATGCACAAATGTTTATTTTGCCATGGTTACATAGGCTGGAAAGCTACTGTGTGCCATGGTTTTGTAACATATGCTGTCGCAGTAAAATAAAAATTCATTTCTACACAACATGATGGTACAGGTGTCTTTCCCATACTGAGACTTATCTCCATGCAGGAAAAAAGAATTCAGGTGTTCAAACCAGCCCTTCCATGCTTCTAACTTGGCAAGGTAGTGATTTTTAGGAAGAATTCTGTAGGAATCATATCACAGATATAGAATGGGTGACACCTGGCTGGACAAGACTATGTGTGAAAGGGATCTGGGAGTCCAAATAGACCACAAATTGAACATGAGTCAACAATGCGATGCGGCAGCTAACAAGGACAATGCGATTTGGGGCTGCATCAATAGAAGTATAGTGTCTAGATCAAGGGAAGTAATAGTCTCACTCTATTCTCCTCTGGTCAGGCCCCACCTAGAATACTGTCTCCAGTTCTGGGCACCACCATTTAAAAAGGATGTTGAGAAACTGGAGCATGTCCAAAGGAGGGCGACTAAAATGGTGAAGCGGCTGGAAACCATGCCCTATGAGGAACGACTTAGGGAGCTGGGGATGTTTAGCCTGGAGAGAAGAAGGTTAAGAGGTGATATGACAGCCATGTTTAAATATTTGAAGGGATGTCATATTGAGGAGGGAGCAAGCTTGTTTTCTGCTGCTCCAGAGACTAGGATCCGGAGCAGTGGATGCAAGCTACAGGAGAAGAGATTCCACCTCAACATTAGGAGGGCTGTTTGACAGTGGAACACACTTCCTTGGAGTGTAGTGGAGTTTCCTTCCTTAGAGGTCTTTAAACAGCGGCTGGATGACCAACTGTGGGGGTGCTTTGATTTAGATTTCATGCATGGCAGGGGGTTGAACTGGATGGCCCTTGCAGTCTCTTCCAACTCTATGATTCTATGATTCTATAATACTATTCTATACTCCCAGGGAATCTGTGATTGTGTCCTGGTTGTTCTGATGCTTGACCCAATATTGGATATTTGCTGTTTTAACTTGTTTCTTATGATGTTTTTAATTTGTTGTTTTAAGTTTTAGATTGTGCACCACAAGCAGGCTTTTTATATATTCTTGATTTTACTTGGTTTAGTTCAGTGCCATGTAGATTTATGGCACTTTATAAATAAAGATAATAATAATAATAATAATAATAATAATAATAATAATAATAATGGCAGCACCATGAGCATCAAACAGAGGTAAAGAGGATGAGAGAAGCAGTTATGCAGTGAAATGGGAAACAAAAGAGGTATGGGGACTTCTGGTGGTCTTGGATGGCAGGACGATACTTCAGTTTCCAAGCACTATGTGTGAGCACCTTAAGAATACATTTTCTAGAGCTGATTGCATGGGATATGAGTTTATCCATTTGGTCAGTTCCTGCAGAAAAATATATGTTACTTACATAACTCAGTTCTGGCTGGCCTAAAATGAATCTGTGTCATCAGCTGTTGTAACTCAGCATCTGCATTCATTCTGAATAACCTGAGAGAGAAAACTTATGAATGCTCAACTCTATGCTTATTTGCTGGCCCATTATTCTTTGGATCTGGGCCATATAGGAATGCATTTCAGAGAAAGAATAGAAGTAGGGATACTAAGAATGCTGTTCAGAAGCAAATCTCCACCTTCTGAGCTCAGAATGAAATGAAAGAAATGTGAATGAGGAGCTCCAATGGTCTTCAACAAGGGCTGAGCTCCACTAGCAGGATGAAAGACTGAGTGGTGCTTCAATTTCCCAACACTGTATAAACCTGAAGCATGTATAATCCAGAGTAGATTGCACAGCTTCCTAGCTTCAGAAAGGCTAAGGAAACTGTGGACCTTCATATATTTCCAGACTCAGTTTCTCATCACTCGAGCAGCCATGCCAATAAGTGAGGTATGCTAGGAATTGTAGTTTAAAATCTGAAAGATTTCATATTCTCCACCTCTGATGTGTACAGGACTAGGAACTGTGAATCTGAGAGAAAATTGAGTTCTCTGAACTGCACGGTTGAGATGTTCTGTCTCCTTCAACACTACTGAGAATTGCATCTCTCTTGCAGTGCACCCTTTAAACATCTGCTTCCTCCACAACTTGATAGTTCCTTGGTGGTGACTCTTAACAGCAAGTTGTGAATAGGCCTCCTTCTACTGTTCTGCCAAAATCAGTCATTTCATAACAGAATCCAGTGGGACTGCCAGATGCACACTGAAATGCCATGGAGTGCAGAGAGTCCTTTCTTTGCTGATCAAAGGTACAATGACTTGGTTGTGGGTGATCTTTCTGCTGTCCACAAGCTATTAGGAGAAGAGGGCATCCTCTGAACTGCCCTTCTGACTGCCCTTTTGATACAGTTAACCCTTTGCCTCCACTAGAGGTCAGCATTGTGCTAAGAGTTATGTTGTGGTCTTAAGGTTTTTAAATTATTTTTTGGCACTCTCAGCACACTTTGTCATTACCAGATGGATGTTTTGTCATTGGGGGGACCTTCTAAATCAATCAGGGGTTTCCTGAGCTTCTCCAACCAACTGGCAATGTTATTTGAAGAGAGCATTTTCTGGACAGGCCCAACATCTGCACAAATCTTAGAAGGCTAAGTACTCACATTGGCAATTGTTTAATTATCACTCGTATCAATGCTCCTTTGTAGATGCTTTGAATGTATATGAAAACCTCCCTTCAGCACAGATTGTTAGATTTCTTGTTAATTTACTGGCTTGTGGATGCATCTTTTCTCCCCCCCCCCCCCCAAATAGCTGCTACGGGCAAAAGACTTGCTTGTGCACTGCTTTTCTTGCATGGTTTTAACAATAAAGCAATTCATTTATTTAGAAAATTTACCATTTGCTTTTCAAATTGTCATGGCATAATCATTTTAAAACCAAGCAACAAAATAAAGCCATAATAATAAAACAGGAACATAATAATCACTGTGGAAAACAGCCCCTCCCACACCAACAAGTATGAAATATAACAGCAATACAGAAACAGAGTATACCTGAAAGGCATTCTCCTTGCAAATACCATCAGTCTCCCACTGATGATGCTGGGACTCTGCCAACATCTGGGGAGCACCCAATTCTTCTTTTCTCTGCATCATCTTGTCCCAGGAAGCCATTAGAAGTAGTGAAGTGAGAAAACCAGGACCCATTCTCCCTTGCTCACATTAACCTCACTGTCAAGCATTCAAATAGGAGTGCTTGTCTTTCTGAACATATGTAGTCAAACACTCATGACAATTAGGGTTGCCAGAGTGAAAACTGGAGATGGTGCCTATGCCTTTCATGGTTGTACAGAAGAGGGAATTTGAAGCAGTTATTGCCTGTTATGCAGCCAGGTAACAATCAGCACCTTTGGAAATTCCCACTTCTGTACAACCATCAAAAGTACAGGAGCCCTCTCCAGTTTCCACTCTGCCAACCCTAAAATGTGGCATGCCCAAGGAAAACTCTGGAAGGGGGGTTCTTTTTCACCACTTGAAAGAGCTCTGCTGGACAGGATAGTACACATATGAGGGTGGCAAAAAAGAAAAAAAGAAAAGAAAGCCGCTTTGCTGCTAAATACTATTACATATAGAATAGACTTTCATAGGTTCTTAGCAGTGTTTAGTGACATTCGGACTCAGTGCAAGTCTTCCGCAACTTTTGTTCAAACTATCATCTCTGCTAATTTTTTGCTCTTGATTCACAACAGAATCATGGAAATGATGAACTCAGGGACAGTAGAAGTGGGCATCTATTAGCTGTCATGAGGAAACACCTCCAACTGGTGCCTTGTTCCACATGTCAACAAGAGTTTTGCAAAGTATTCAGTAACATCAGTTAAATAGTTCCCTGAGGCAATGTGGAAAATTTTTAAGTCCATACGTTCTGGAGAATCCTGGCAGGTTGGACTATGATCTCAGTTTTATACAGACAAAGAAAATAAACATGGAACACTCACCAAAATGAGTGCAACTAGCAATTGGAGGTGAAATACGTATTCAGTGGTAACAGGTCCATGGCTATCATAGCCTTAGGAAGAATAGGTTAGATTGACCTATGTCTGAAAAATGAAGCTCACCAACACCTTGAGGACATTTGTCTGCTTAACCCATCTACATCTGTCTCATAGCATGTCCAGAGGAGGGCGACCAAAATGGTGAAGGGTCTGGAAACCATGCCCTATGAAGAGAGATTTAGGGAGCTAGGTATGTTTAGCCTCGAAAAGAGAATAATGAGATAGCCTGTTATGATAGCCTGTTTAATTATTTGAAGGAGTGTGATACTGAGAATGGAGCGGACTTGTTTTCTGCAGTTCTAGAAAATAGGACCCGGAGCAATGGATTCAAATTACAGGAAAAGAGATTTCACCTCAACATTATAAAGAACTTCCTGACAGTAAGAGCTGTTCAACAGGGGAACACACTCCCTCAGAAAGTGCTGGAGTCTCCTTCTTTGGAAATTTTTAAACAGAGGCTGGATGACCATCTGTCAGGGGTGTTTTGACTGTGTGTTCCTGTATAGCAGTGGATTTGACTGGATGGCCCCTGTGGTCTCTTCCAGCTCTATGATTGTATGATTCTATAACCACAGAGCCAGTTAGATGGCAAGGTAATCACTATTCCAGCAGAATTCTTGTGTTTCTTGAAACCAAGTCTATGTACATGCAAATATATGAGCCATACATGGTTTGGGAAGACTACACCATCCACTCTTAGGGCAGGATTAAATTGGACTGGAACTTTGTGTTTTCCATGATAATGATGGGGAACTTTCAGTTTGCTACTAGGAGTATGTCAGTATGCTGATGACAGCTCTGTCTCTTTCCTACATCTAAATAATGATAGGTCTTCAACAGGTATCCTAGAGAAGGGTCTGGAAGCATTTGACGAGTAAAGGAAACTGAGGCCAATAAAACAGATTTGGTAAGACAGAGTCCTTTACATGGGTGATCCCCATATCTAGGAATCAGGCAGTTTGTCTATTCTGGACAGTTCTTATTTTCTGGAGAACTGGATACAAAGAGTGGGGACGGTCATAGCATCCCTGTCACTGGGGATCAAAACAGCAGTGAGCCTCTTCTACCAGATTTGACTGGATCACCAGACATGGCTCATCCTGGACAGAGATAACTTTAGTCACTGCCATCCCTGCATTGGTCATCTCAGGATTCTTAATATACTCTATATGGGATTAATTTTATGCCTAGTTCAGAAACTGCATCTAGTGCTTAATGCAGTGGTGAGATTATTGTGTGATGTGTATTACCTTAGAATATTTTTGTTAAAAGAACCTCACCAGAATACCCTGAGACTGTGTTTTCTTCCATCCAAGTATGACTGACCACTGTGATGAACATAACAGGCCTTGTGGCACAATCTGGAAGGTTCATGATGATGATCTTACTACCAGGACAATCATTTAGCTTGGAATTTTGATAATGAATGATGCCATTCATTTGATTTTTAGTTTATGGACACTTATATCTGTAGCTGTTTTTATTTTATCTATTGTTTATATTGTAATGTTTACTGTTGTACACTTAAAGTACACCTACAGTATGTGCATGAATGTGTTGTACATGACAGATGATAGACATTCTTTTTAAATCAGTGAAAATAAATGATCATGAACAGGGACCCTGTTAAAGAGAATGGGATCATTGTGCATTAAGAGTGCCTCCCCCCCATATTGCTCCTGAAGAAAGTAGTTGTCTGGCAACAGTAGGCCCCAGGTGTATACTGTATCTCTTTAATATAAACCAGGTCAGCCTCTTTATTCAGAATGAAATCATGGATAGCAGGCTTTTCTTGAGGTCCACTCTGACATTCAAAAGCAGAGGCTAAACTTCAGTGGGCAGCTGTAAAGGCTCCCCAGGAGACGTGATTTGGAAGAGGAAAGAGCTCTCATGTCTAAAAACCTTCCAGCCTATTAAGGATTGGTCACTCTCCTAATGCTGTTATCTCCCCCTGCTCTTAATAGCAACTGAAGAACCAGGTTCCCATCATCCCAGCCAAATTCCAGATTCCCATGACATGCCAAACCTGGCTGAATTTTTTGGCTGTCATGAATAGAGAAAAAAAGACACATTGTGGATGTGGTAAGAAATTAAAGATTTCTTCCTTTTTGAAGAAAGCTGCACACTTGCTACCAAAGGTGTAGGTTTGCATGAATAAGTGAGTTTTCAGATTTATAAGTCTACCATGTTCACTTAACACTGAACACTTGGAAATTAAAAATGCAGCTACTTAACCAAGAGTTCACTTGGTGAGAAGAATTACAGCATATATTCAAAGGATTAAATTAAGGTTTGTATTCAAGGTGTTAACTGGCAACAGCCATTTAAAGGGTTGAAATTCCTTTATACAGACTAATTCTTTAAAAGCGATGGTATTTTTTCACATTTGACTAGTATGAGCAAAGGGATGGAAGCCAGGCAGGCAGGAAAAGTTGAAGGGAGATAAACCCATTTGAACACTTAAGATGGAAATGGAGAATAGGGGCTTTCACAAAAGCTAGGGGTAGTTAAGAAGAAGTGTAGGGGATGTTTAAACTGAATTAGAAGTATGCAGTGATTGAGAATCATAGTTGGGGAATAATTGATATTGTTCTTGCATGTCTTCAAGTTAAGCCTAATCTATGGTGACCTTATCCTAGGGTTTTTCTCTGCAAGATTTATCCAGATGAGGTTTGCCACTGCCTTAGGCTAAGAGAGTTTGACTAGCCCAGGGTCACCCAGTGGGAATCCATGGCTGAGGAGGGATTCCAATCTTGGGTGCCATTCCCACTGGCCTATAACGTGGATCAGGACGCGAATCATGGGTGCATCGTTTCCATTAAAGCGCGCATTTGACCCGCATTGCTCCGATATCATTTCCATTGAGATTTGAATCTGAATCGAATTATCCTGAAAAATCTGAATTTTAGGTCAATAAACCGGTTTAAAAAATAGTGGTTTTTCAGCTAATTTTCCTGTGCCTCCAGAATCTGATTCGGGACAAATAATGGGAATGAAAGGGTGTCTGATTTGGGAACCTGGAGATGGGAGGAGCAGCACCCAAGGGGCTGGGCTGGGCGTGTCACCCTCTTTGTTCTCTTTCTGCATTGCCAACACCATTTTCTTCCATTTGCATAGCCTTTCCCCCAGTGGATTGGGAAGCAGGGTAAGGCAATCGCGCTACATTGAGCTCCAAATGCAGTAAACACATTACTCCCCCTGCAACCTCCCCTCTGCTCCACATTCATAGACCGATGTGTGAGGAGAGCCATTGAACACCATTTTAAACTATTTTTTTCTTTTTTCTTTCCTTTTTTGCCTCTGCCTGAGCAGCAGATGGGCTTTGTAGTACATGCCTGCTTGATCACCCCCCAGACAGCCCAGGCTGCAATGGGGCAGGCAAAGGGATTTGGGGTGATTAGAGGCTCCTCTTTTCTCTTTCCCAAAGGGAATCTGGGGAGACACAGATGAGCCTCGGATGTAGCCGCTATTCATTGGCTGCCCAAAACAACAACAACAACAACAAACAGAAATGGGAACGGCGAGTAAAATAAACCGTGTCAAAGTGTTTCGAATCAGGTGACAACACTTGTGATGTCTGAAGCCTACGCGCTTGATTGACAGCTTATGGACACAAATGGGAACGGGGAGCAAATTACTCCGCTTTAAAATACAGTGATTTAAAATAAATGGAAATGAAAACATGGTCTAAATAAATCGAGGTAATTTGCCCCCTTTCTTAATGGAAACAATGGAAAAAATTCGAATTAGACTCGAAAAATAATCCGAGTCAGAATCACGCCAATATAAGCCGTTTTATCTGCCAAGTGGGAATGGGGCCTTGGTCTCCCAGAGACCTAGTCTGCCATTCAAACAACTGGCTCTTATGGTGCGAGAGAGGGGATTGTTTCAGATGGGGGGAAATGTATTTCTAGGGTGATGGAAATGGCTCTGGAAGAAGGTCTGAAAGAAGAAAGAATTAGATAATATTGGGGAAACAAACAAAGAGAGGATTCTTTCTAATGTAGGAAGATGAAAGTGGGTGGTTCTTGGTTTTTTTTTTTAATAAGGCTGTGGCATGGTTGGAATATGGACATTGTGGAGAAAAAGGAGATTCTGTGACAATGGCAGAAAAATAGCCTACTTGGAAAGCAGAACATTTTTTTTCTAAAAGTAGGGGGAAAAAGAAGTTGGACGAAAGGGAAAGAGAGGGATGTGACGACTAGAGAAAATTCCAGGGCAAGGGTGTTACAAATGAGTAGTGTGGCAGAGAGAAAATATAGGCAGCAGAGATCAGAGGGTTAAAGAGACCAGATGAAAGGGGCAAGTGGTGGGGACTTCCCTGGCATGCCTGTGTCCCTTGCAGCTGCCTACAGACTCTTCAGTTGCAGCCCTAGCCAGGTCCTCTGTTAGCATCTGCTGCTGCCTATTGCTGAAAAGAACAGACTGGACTTGGCAGACCAGTGGTTTGGCTGACTGTGTCAGCTAATTTGCCATGGGTGAATTAACCATTAGTTAATCAACAACAGGAAAGCCAGTCTTTTCTATAACATTACAGGACAATAGGAACCACAGCTCAGTGGTAGGGCATGTGCTTTACAGTTTCAATGCCTGGCATCTCTGCTTTAAATATATCAGATAGGAGGAAAGACTCTTGCCAGCCCCAATCTCTAAAACAGAGATGGGTAACTGCTGGAGTGGGTAGGATGTGTTGGCCCACCCACAGAATCCTGGCGGGTGGGAGCCACACATCCCATTGTCATCTCCCTCAGTTTGCTCTGCAGAGGCCAATAGCACTTACACTTAGTCCTTATTACATAAAGGGAGGCTGTTGAGTATGTCCATGATAGTTAAGAATGTAAAAAAGTCTTTCTTTTTTAGAGTTGAGTCATTTAGCCCCCCTATCTGCCTCTGCTTTCACTTGTCATTAGGACTCAGTTTGTTTTAGGCCAGTTGCCTAAAAGTGGCTATTTTCTGGAAGGTATGTTACATCATACACACAGAAGAAGCTGTTAGGTACTGTGCAAGACTGTTTTTCTATCCCAGGATCCTCCACTGTAACTGGCAGCAATTCTCTAGGGCTGGGATTGGCTCATGGGCCACACAAGGCCCCCAAAGGTGTTTTCACACATACACACAGCATTGTCATCCCCTGCAGTTTAATGGGGTGGTCAAAAGGCCTTTTTTCAACAACAACAAAAAATAGTAGCATAATATAGAGTGGTATTCCATAAAGTGTTTTCTTCCCCTGTGTGTGTGTGTGTGTGTGTGTGTGTGTGTTGTGTGGCTTCAGTTCACTTCTGACTTATGGCAACCCTAAGATGAACCTATCATGGGGTTTTCTTGGCAAGATTTGTTCAGAGGAGGGTTTTCATTGCCTTACCCTGAGGTTGAGAGCATGTGACTTGCCCAAGGTCACCCAGTACCTTTCATGCCTGAGCAAGGAATTGAACCCTGGTGTCCAGAGCTGTAGTCTAACAGTCAAACCACTATGCCATGTTTGCTCTCATTCTCAAATAATTGGGGGTCAGAAACCCCTGCTAACTGTAGTTCACATACACAGTGGGATCTACCAGTAGACTAAGATCTATCTTCTGTTCCACCCAGTAGCTGAAGACACATTTCTGTTTTAACATTATCTTTTAACTTTAAAAAGCAAAAACAAAAACTCAGCTACTGAAACAGAGACTATGAGAATGATACAATTAAATGTAACCTCCTCAGCCTGAGGGTCAGGGTTTAGTAGGCTACAAGATACTATATTCTAAAAGAGAATAGTGCATTTCTCGTTGTTATGTGGGCTGGTAGAAGATTCTCAAGCTATTCATTTGCTTGCTTTTCAAGTGCTTGGATAAACGTTATGAGGAGGAACTGCAGTGTGGTCACCTAGCAACCTTGCTTGGTTTTAAAAACAGGTGATCTGAAGGTGCTGGAAATGTAATACAATTGGTGAAGGGTGGGGAGCAAACAGTAGCTGAAATAGCAGAACAGCAGTCCACACAACAGGAACTGGTTCCAGCTTAAAAGTGGTGAAAGAACAGCTTCTTCTAAGGCCATTGCTTCTTCTTTTTTCTAGAAGGGGGGTTCCCTCCATTGCAGCAAAATCAGCCTTTGACCAGGCTCTGAGCTGTGATAAGACTTTCCCTTCAAAGGGAAGAATTCAGAGACATAGTTATCATTAGTCTGAAATATCAGTCTGCAAAGGTATCTTGTAGCACCTTTGAGACTGTCAGAAAAAAGTTGTAGCATAAGCTTTCATAGATGTGGTTTACTTCTTCAAACAGTCTTAGGCAACATATTTCCTCCTGTCTTTGTCCCTCAAAAAAATAGTTAAAACTGTAATTGTCACCTCAACACCATACCAACAATTTTTGCATTTTTATGGATACTCCAGGCACCCTTTCTTCAGCCAGATTGGGGCCATGGCAACCGCATGCCATGGTCCCGATCCGGCCTTAACAGGGCGTGGAAAAGGGTGCGATAGCTATGACATTGCAGCACTCCTTTGGCACTATATCATATGGGCATAGCACCGGAGGAGCGCCATGATGCTGCACACCGTGTGGAGTGGTACGTGGTGTCATGGCACCCTGGGGGCAGAGTTGGGGTGTGCATCGTGGAGACACTATGCCCCGACTCCAGCCCCTAAGTGGCCAAAAGTGTCAGTCTGTACAGGGCCCAAGTCTACAAAAGCTGATACTACAACTTCTTTTGCACAGGTTATCACATGGCATATGCGGGAATGGGAATGGAACGGAATGGAATGGCATGGAACAGGAGGAAAAACAGGTGTTACCACATGGGAGAATGCTGCCGGTGATGCCGGGAGTCCCCAAGCTGTTCCCCATCCATTCCAAGGCAGCCAATCTTGAAGTATTTCAAAATCAGCTGCCAGGAATGGATGGGGAATGGCTCGGGGACTCTTGGCGGCATTGGTGGTGTTCTCCCGTGCAGTAACATCTGTTCTTCCCCCCATTCTGTGCTGTTCCATTCCGTTCCGTTCTGTTTCTGTTCCTGCAAGTGTTATGCAATAAGCTTATCAGTCTCAAAGGTGCCACAAGATCCCTTTGCCTTCAGAGGGCGGTTCAGGATCCCTCCACTGGCCAAGAGGACAGATTAGGGTGTCTACATGTTTGTTTGTTTTTTTAAAAAAACAGGGGGCAGTTCTCCTTCTGAAGATGTACTCTGTTTGAAGGGTTTTCCAGTCCAGGTTGCATTGAAAGATAAAGAATGACAAAGCTGGAGAGGGGAGATAGGCCATGAGGTTGACATCCACAGTCTAGTACCTGAACAGCAGACTAAGCCAGGTTTCCTGAGTCAATCTTCTCCATTTGGGTCAAGGCTGTATACTGTAAACCTGTCTAAATCATAAAAGTTAAATTATAAAAGTTAGAATCTATACATATAAACTGAGGGGACCAGTGTGGTATGGCTACCCACTGGATAGTCTTGGGCATGTCACATTTTCTCAGCCTCAGAGGAAGACAATGCCAAATCTTCTTTGAACAAATCTTGCCAAGAAAACCTTGCCAAGTTGGCCTTAAGGACAACATAAATTGGAAATAATGTGAAGGAACACAACAATACATACAATTTGGCATATATAGTTTTATGCAAACCATATGTACGGAATCATGTGTGTAATATATAAGTGGCCACCGAAGCACAGATTTTGGACCAAGGTAGTTCAACCAAAGCTGGCACTCTGGAAGGCAACCGATCCAGGAATGCTGTAAGGTTGAGTGACCCATATTCCAATTCTGGATGTGCCACTACCATCACTTTGGGGAATACCCTGGGGGGAGAGAGGAAGGATGAGTACTATTCCAGGGATGATGCCCCTGGTTGGCATATGAGGTTTGCCATCTCTCCACCCTCCTCAGGAGTCAGAGGCAGAGAGGAATGAATGCTAATCAGGGCCCTCTATATGGTTCAGAGACCATGATAACCCTCATGTTACAATTGCTTAGACATTGCCTGGAAAGATTTGGTGCAAGAGCTTCTCATTCTCAGCTTCTTAGTTGATTTCCTTGTCTAGACAGAGTATTTCTTGGTTCCTAGGACTGTGTGGATAAAGCCTACTGTTTTTGTCTTGTCAGACAAATGGACTACTGCCAATGCACTACACTGGGAATTTCTAAATGGCAGCATCCCTCACCAATCAAATAGGAAAGTGGGGAAGAAGATGTGTCAGATGTAGAGACAACATGTTTGTTTGTTTGTTTGTTTGTTTTTTGCTGGGGCTAGGGTTGTTGATGTGGACAGTGGCTTTGGGGATGACCCTGTGCTCTTGTTTGCTCTCTCATCCATCAAACCAGGAACCAGCTCTATTGACATTTAGGTGTCATTACTGAACATGCTAATCCCTTGCAAAAATTTTCTAATTAATCTCTGGCTTAGAGCCAAACTTGTGATCTCTTACATTTGAAAGTACCTGATATCACTGACTCATACACAGGAATTTTCTCACATTATGTGTACCTTTTTTTGGTCTTCTAAATCATGAGTGTGGAAAGTGTGCCTGTAGTTTGTGTGTGACTCTTGGGGATCTGTATTGTTGTCATAAGTCCCCCAAAGAACCTATCACTGCCAATCCCCCCTAAATTTAATGTTTGGTCAAATATGTCTCCAAAATATTAGAAGCCCACTCAAACCACCACAGAAATGTGGTAATATGACTATCCTGTCCACTGCCCCTAAAAAAAAACACCCTGTGGAAATGAGCTGTATTTTGGCTGATTCCCAGAACTGGAAGTGATATTATGTCACTGTTAATACAGGAGAAGCTCTGCAGTTTATAGAGGGAGAGGATGGAAATGGCCCCTCACCCCTCCACAGTTGCTCACCCATGTCCTAGATTTTGTTGAACTTCAGTTGTGGTCAGCTCCACCCAACGGGACTAGTGATATATGTCTATGGGCATTGTAATCTGGAGAACCCAAGATTCTCCATCTCTGTGAAATATCCTTTCCAGGGCTTGAAAGTGTTGTATTTTTGGGACACAAATTCCAAGACCCTCCACACACATGCATAAACTCACCAGTATGGCCAGTAGCTATGCTGGCTGTGTGATTCCAGGAGCTGTAGTCCACTTTTTTTCTGTTTCCTTTCCTGTCTGTTCAGTTGTAAGAAAAAACAGCTTATGAACATGGCTGGGCAGCTGGCATCTGTTACATCTTGCTGTGTAGCTCTGCAAGCAGTCCTTGAGACACAATTGTCAAGATGTAATCTGCATGGGTTGCAAGCTGTAAGAACCATGCTTTATATTTTTCTGATCTCAGTTTGTATAAAAGAAAAAGTATTATTTTCCTCATTTCCACTACTGTTTAAACCAGATCATGATTGAATACAATCCAGTTTAAACGAGCATGGTTCCCACTTAATCTGAATCACTGAAACAATTTGGAAAGGGGAGGCATGCTTTTCACCCATTTAGCCTGTGTCAAAAAGATGCTGAGTTTTTTAGGTCCTTTTGGGCTGAAATCGGCTTATTTGCAAATAAATTGATTTAGCCCAAGTGGGAACCAAGCGGATTCGAATCCTCTCCTGATGGGGAGCAGCTGCAATGGCCTGCTGTCACCGGTCTCTGTCCCTTACCTCTCTGTCCCCAGACTTCATCAGCTGCCTTCTCCTGTCCCTTGTCTCTCCTCCATCCTTCCTGGCCTGCCTCTCCGTCCTCCAGCCTCCCTCACATCCTCTGTCCTGCCTCACATCTTCCCCAGTCTCTCTTACATCCTCCCCAGCCTGCCTCATGTCCTCTGGCCTGCCTCTCCATTCTCCAGACCCTTGTTATATGCTGGGGTTTAGTTCCAAGATCTCCTGTGGGTAACAAAATCCGTAGATGCTCAAGTCCCATTAAATATAATGATATAGCAAAATGGTGTCCCTTATAAAAAATGGAAAATCAAGGTTTGATATTTGAAATTTTGAACATTTTCAAACCGTGGATGTTTGAATCCATGTATAAGAAATCTGTGTATAAGAAGGGTCAACTGTATTTTGTGACAGAAATGATTAAAGCCTCTCTTGTATCTTATCCAGTCTTTTTAGCCCAACACTATCATGCCAAGGAGCTAATCCCTAGAAGCTTTGGCATGTACTTGATCCAGGGATGGCTCATAGCCATGAGAGCTAAAATTGGAACTTCCATGCTCATAGGCAATATGGTTCTGATGACCAGATAAGCAAGGCAAAATAACATGGAAATGCTCATTCTACCATGCTCTGCTTAGACTAGCATTTTCAACACAGATTGGAAGAAACTGTCTAGGATTGAAGGCAAGATTATTTCTTACCTGGTTTCTACACTGCAGAAATAAAGCAATGTGACACCACTTTAACTGTCATAACTTTGTCCTGGGGAATCATGGAATTTTTAGTTTGGTGAAGTATTTAGCCTGGTCTGTCAGAGAGCTCTGGTGCTCACCAAGCTACAAATCCCATGATTCTGTAGGCTTAGAGTCATGACAGTTAAAGTGGTGTCAAATTGCTTTATTTCTGCAGTGTGGCTACACCCATAGTCCCACATGGAGATACCAAAATTGAACCTGGGACATTAATGCATACAAGACAGGTGACTACTGCCACGCTATGGCTCCTGCCCATTTTCAGCAAGGTGGTTCTTATGGTGTTATGGATACAGAGCTGTCCTGTATTATGTGGGTTAGTGTTGGTAGAGTGAGATGCCTCTTCAAGTTCACCAAGTGATTGTTTGGAAATGGAGAAAAATATTGTGTGTACTCTTTTTATCATTACCTTTTAGGTGATATGCCAGAGAGGGAGGGGGGGAAGAAAAACTGCACTGTGGGTAGAAGGATTATGCTTTCTGGCAGCTCTTAATTAACATAATTCTATTAGAATCCTGCCTGGTGCTCTGTTCCTTTATTTCCCTTGTTGTTTTTACTTTTTGATCATTCCCCGTGCCACTTTGAAATGGAGATAAACCAAGATGGCCCCAGGGTCCCCTTTGAAACGCGACAGCGACGCCACTTGCAATAAACCACACTCCTGACACACTGAGGCTGTTAAATCAAACTGGTTTGAGGCTTTAAGACAACTTTGTTTCATGGTGTGTTTATTTAAAAATAATTTTTGAAAGTCTATTGTTGGTAACATCACAAAACAAACATACTTAAAATGATGGATCCCCCCTCCTTCCCGCTGGGTTTAAATTCACTTTTTTATTTTCTGTGTACTATTATTTGTCTTGACTATGAAAAGAGGATAAAACCCACAGTGTAGGCACATAAAGGTGGAGGAAATGAATTAAGGGTTTGCTTTCTCTACGGGAACCACTGACCAATTTGGATGCTTGCAGGGGTGAAGGTGGAAGGCAAGTTTGGAGAGAGACAGAAATCTCCCTTTTTGTGGTTTAACTCTCCTGCCAAAGGAAGAACTTATGTTGAGTTTCTTTGTGTGAAAATGTAATGGAACAATAATTCAGATATGCAGAAGAAAGATAATACTGTAAACAGGAGCAGTCAAAATTGAATTGAGTTTTAAACAGGAAGTTCACATGTTTTTCTTTCTAGAACATACAGCTTGATTCTCTCTCTCTCTCTCTCTCTCTCTCTCTCTCTCTCTCTCTCTCTCCCTCTTCCTCTCTCTCCCTCCCTCATTCACACACACACACACACTTTTAATTCCACTTGGATTTACTTCCAACAGTGTGTGCTTGGGTTACCTGCCAGTACCTGATACATCAAAAACTGAGAAAATCTAAAGTTGTTGACAAGCTATTCACTCCAGTCATTGATAACACTGAAGTGGAGTGTTGACATAGTCATCAAAGTAACTGACAGTGTTTAGGCAGAAATATGAAAACATCAGAAAACAAATTTAAAACCAATTGTTATGTCATTCAGATTTACAACCAATTCACACTATAACAAGTCAAAACCAATCCAGATTCCATGGCAGTATGCTACTGAGTACTGCAGCATGAGAAAATTATTACCTTCAAGTTCTTCCTTGTGGGCTTCCCAGATATATTAGATGAACCTTTGAGCAGAGCCAACTAGGCTCTCTTTATATTTTTACACCACATATTATGCCACTGAATACCTGAGACATCCATGATTTAATCAGAGCAGGTAGTCTTTAAATGTATTTCAGATTCTGGTGTTTCTCATTCAGTGGAAAGAGAGTCCTTGAGTATCTATCACACTTCTTAATTGCTTTGCAGTGGGATATCGTGGCTTAGTGATTAAGATACCAATTCTGATGATCTGAAGATCAGAAAGTCGACAATTCAAAGCCTGAGTGCTGCATGATGGGGTGAGCTCCCATCACTAGTCCCACCTTCTGCCAACCTAGCAGTTCGAAAGAATGCAAATGCAAGTAGATAAATAGGTACCACTCCAGTGGGAAGGTAACAGCATTCAGTGCTGTCATGCTGGCCACATGACCATCAGAGCAGCCCGCGGACAATGTTGGCTCTTTGGCTTAGAAACAGAGATAAGCACCACCCCACACTGTCAGTTGCGACTAGACCATCATGTCAACAGACTACCTTTACCTTTTAGCAAACGGGAATAAGGAGACAGGGTGTGGATAGACAAACATAATTAAATGTAACAATGCCAGCTCTTGAGACTTGAGAATAAACCTGCTTGAAAGAGAAATTGTAAAATAGAGTGGGCCAGAATTCAGTACAGCATTCCCTAGAAAGGTACTCAGTTGATGATAAAAGTCTAAGTGTGTATTATTAAAACAGTCACAGAGGCAACCTACTGAATGTCTCCTGAGTGAGAATTCCATAATGTAGGAGCCACTTCTAAGAAAGCTCTATTTCTAGTGCCCATCAACTCTACTGATGCTGGCACAAGGCCAGTGAATAGGATCTCCAGAATTGGTCTTCAAGCAAACCAGGTTCATGTAGGTATGATTTAAGAAGTCACCGTGCCATGAACTGAGTCAAATAATTGAATGTGAGACCTTGATTCAAAGCATGCGATCTATCATGAAGTTATGGCCTTTCCCCTCTGCCACATATATAAGGAGATAAGAGCAACATTCTTGACCTAGTTCCTTATTTGTTCTGACATTTAAAAATTAATTCTGGCTTACCAATGGAGAGAAAATGGCTTCATCGTCCCTTTCAAAGCAAGACTGAGACAATGTCATATTAGAGTCCAACTGGAAAAGATGAAAAGTAATCAATTTTCAATTAAAGATAAGTCACATACATCTGGAATGTGCTTTCTCTGTAGTTTTCCTGTGGCAGCTGACCTATGTAGAGATATAATCCCTCTCAACTCAATGTCTTGCTCAAGTGCTTCTCAGGCTATCTGGTGAGGTGGACTGGAAACTTTTTGTTAACTATATTTGTGCCCATGAGCTAAAAATCTTCCTTCCTTCCTTTCTTTTTCTTTCTTTCTTCCTTGCTTCCTTTTTGGAAACTCTCTTCAGACTCCCAGCTCACTTGTCCATGGATCACCACTTTGGGCAGCACTGCCTTACACAATACAGTATCATTCATTCATCCAATGTGTATACCATTCACCCTATCTAAAATGATATTTGAAGTCATGAGATAGTCAATAGTCATTTTAAACCTAGGTTAGTGGCCATTACCACACCTTGTGGCCACAAATGCCATCAGTTTATTTTTGCTTTCTTGTTGCAGATCTGCTTTATCAAATTCATTAATCAGTTTCTTTGGGTAATCTCATAATCTGCAGTTTATGAGAAAATGTATGAGAAAGAGAAAAATATTTCCCTCTTTCTTTACATTGCTTGGGGATTATCACACAGAGGCTTAATGTACTTATATCGCAGGTAAAACGCTTCTGAAGCATCACTGAAGTGTGCCCTCTCCTCTCCCATTGACAAGGTGTTCACAGAGCAGTCATTTCTTCAGAAACAGGAACTTCTGTTATGAAGAAATGACTGTTCCACAAATGCTTTACTGATGGGAGAGGTGATGGGACACTTCAGTGACACTTCAGAAGTGTGACTGGCTATCACACCTGCGCGCTTCTGGAGCATTTTGCCAGTGTTTTAACCACAGTAAGCCTCCGGGTGATAATCCCCATAATAATCTGCATCATGTGGAGAACTGTCTCTAGGATGGTGACTTTTATGGTGCTCAGGGAGCAGATTTTGTTTGTCATGAAAAGACAGTGTAGTGGAGTCTCCTTCCTTAGAGGTCTTTAAAGAGAGGCTGGATGGCCATCTGTCGGGGATGCTTTGACTGAGAATTCCTGCATGGTAGGGAGTTGGACTGGATGGCCCTTGCGGTCTTTTCCAACTCTATGATTCTATGATTCTATGCTATACTCTTTCTCCAATCTTTAAACTCTCGGGAGAGGCACATACACTTTTTTTTCCTTTGCCTCATCTATCAAAAATCTTGGGCAGCCTTTGGAACAGGGGAGAGGGTAGTGGTTTTGTACAACATGCTGTTCTTCCTCAGGTAGTAAACCATCATGGGTTGGTCCTTATACAGTTTAAAGTATAATTAACCTTAAGCTGGAAATGACTTGAAGGCACACAACTACAGTGGCCCTTGATATCTGCTGGGGTTTGGTTCCAGGGCCCTCTGTGGATACCAAAATATGTGGATGCTCAAGTCCCACTATACACAATGCAGTAGGAAAATGGTGTCCCTTATATAATGGCAAAATCAAAGTTTGCTTTTGGGATATCTTTTTTTTTTTAAATATTCTCAAGCCATGGCTAGTTAAATCCATGGATGCAGAATCTGTAGATATGGTATTCTAGTAGTGTATAGTCAAGCAGAATGTTCTGAAACATTCAGGAGTGGGGTTTTTTTAATGACCTATGATCCAGTTAATAACCTAATTGATTATAAAGTTTGTCCTATTCTGTAATATGTTAAGTATCCAATTATGTATTGGCAGGCCAGGGATGGAGATGTCATGACTCCAACCCTGATTAGCAGCCAGGAGTCTGACACAAGAATGAGGGGTGGCAGACAAGCTGGATCAGGAACACCAGTGGTACAAGTTAAAGAAGAGCTTCACCCAAGTCCCAGTATGCAAGGGTCTTGCAGCATCTTTGAGACTGACTGTAAAAAAAAAGTTGTAGCATGGGCTTTCGTAGACTTAGGCTGCAGCCGAACTGCAAAAATATACCAGGTTGACACCATTTTAATTGCCATGGCATTTTGTGAATGAGAATTTAGTCTTCTCTGTCAGTGAATCCTGGTGTGACATCAAACTACAATTCCCAGAATTCCATAACATTGAGCCATGGCAGTTAAAGTGGTGTTCACCTGCATTGTTTCTGCAGTACAGATGCAGCCTATGTCTCCTTCCTCATATGCATGGACTAACACAGCAATGTCTCTGAATTCTACCCCCAAGTCCCAGTGAACCTTGAACTAGATCCTGTGAGCCAGGAACAGTTTGAACAAAAGATACCTCTCCCACCCTGGTGACTGTGCCCAGATTTTCTTGAACAGCCAGCCTCTTTACAATTGGAATATTACATGCCAAAGTGTCTGCTCATCAGCACAGGCAACACTACAAGTCACAGCAGAGTGAGAGGCCCTTGACTGCTGAGCTCCTGTCCATTTAAAGCTCTTTACTCTTCAAAAATGGGGTAGATCCTGGGTGGTCGAAAATAATAGACAGAAGTCTTCAGCTGAACAAGAGACCTTCTCGTCTGCTGAGGACTGGCCAATGTCCTGTAACTCACCAACTAGCTGGATGAGGGAAAACAAACTCAGGTTGAATCCAGAGAAAACAGAGGTACTCGTGATAGGTACCCCAAGTCCAGGCAGGGAGATTTGCCATCCTGTCCTGGACGGGGTCAAACTTCCTCTAAAGGACAAAGTACGCAGTTTGGGAGTACTCCTGGACTCATCTCTACAGTTATCATCTCAAGTAGATGCGATGGCCAGGAGTGCTTGGTACCAATTTCGGTTGATACGCCATCTGCGTCCCTACCTGGACCGAAAGGACCTTGAAACAGTAGTAAACGCACTGGTAACCTCTTGTCTAGATTTCTGTAATGCACTCTACATGGGGCTACCTTTGTACCAAGTTTGGAAGCTTCAGTTGGTTCAAAATGCTGCAGCCAGATTGTCACGGGTACAGCATGGTCAGATCATATAACCCCCGTGTTAAAATCTCTTCACTGGCTGCCAATTAGCTTCTGGGCCCAATACAAAGTGTTGGTTATTACCTTTAAAGCCCTACATGGCTTGGGCCCGAGTTACTTGAGGGAACGCCTCTCCCTACACAATCCGCTCCACATTCTCAGAACAACTGGGAAGTATCTACTTGAGCATCCCAAAGTGAGACTAACAACGACTCACCAAAGAGCATTTACGGCTGTGGTCCCCATGCATTGGAATAATCTCCCAGAAGAGATTTGACTTATTTCCACTCTGGATGCCTTCAAGAAGGCGCTGAAAACTCACCTCTTCTGACAAGCATACCCCCCTGACTCTTTATAAAGAAAATCACTCTCAAAAAGAAGTCTACCATAGGATGTTAACCGCGATTTGTATACTGTATGTTTTTAGACAGAAAATTGCTTTTATACCCTAATTTTAAGTAATTTGTTATTAGAATTATTATGTACTGTGGAATTATATATTTTTACTGTAATCCCGCTTCAATCCATCGGGAGAGGTGGGAAAACATAAATAAAACTTATTATTATTATTAACTATCCAATTAAGGCAATCTCAGGTGTCCATCATAATCTTTGGGCCTTATGCCCAGACTTTGGGTCAGTAGCAAAGCACCAGGGCAACACCAATTCTCCTTGTTCATACAGTTACTATAGGTTACCTATTGGTGGTGGAAGGAATATTCCCCTTCTACCCATCTCATATATAACCAAGGCCAGCCCAAGACATTTTTCTGCCTGAGGCAAAGAGTAAGATGGTGCCCCTCTCCCACATACTTCCATGTGCAGGAGCCAGCTGAATTGGTGGTTGGACCTTTTCTTCTGTATAGAGGCTCAGAAGAAATGGCTGGGGATGCTGTCCCTGATGATACAGCAGCTACCACCTGAGGCAGATGCTTCAGTCTGTCTAATGGTAGTTCAGGCCCATATATAATTTAATATTTGGGGCAGCAAATTAACATAGTGAGAAGAGATATGATTTATGTGTGGTAATAGTGCAATGGGGGGGGGAGAGATTATCACACACCCCACGCACTTCTCTTGTTCATGTCCCATGAGTAAACTGTAATGGAAACATCCTTGGGTAATAAAGGAAACTCCCAAAACAGTTTACACACAGGACACAAATGGGAGAAGCACACAGGGTGTGATAATCTTCTCCTCGAATCATACTATTACCAGTTTTAATAATGTTTTAATGATGCTTGACTCCTCTGTATGATAAAGTCCAAGGTGCATGTCTGTTTTCCATGTGCTATTCCTCCTTAACACTTTATATTATGTGTTGTGCAGGTGTGTCATGGAACTGCTCTTTCCCACCTGGGAAAGAGAATCATCAACCCAAGAGGAGAATGACCCAGGCCTCAATGTTCAAATGGTTGATAATTAGATGATCTGTTTAACAGAGCCTGCCAGAGTCATCTGTGCCATATTAATTAATAGATTAGCATCACGTGTGTCATCTGCAAGGTCTTTTTTCCAAAAAAGATCCAAGATAGAAATAGCATGGGGGGGGAGGGTTGCATAGTTTAGCAACTTCGCTATCTACATAGAAATTGCAGCAGAAAACATAGAGTCAACAGAACCAGCCACAGAGTTGTAGTCTGATTCTGATTTCTTTTCCTCTATAAAGGACATAAATAAATACACACAGAAAAAACGAAGCTTGTAGTTACTGTTGGCTTTCTAGAATTCCTATCACAGTCTCTCTTCACAGAACATATCATAGAATTATGGAAGATCACTTTATTCTACATAAAGGTCCCCCCCCCTCAAGGTGAACCAGCTATTTCTTATCCAGCTGTGACAGCTGATAGTATGTTCCATAGTAGATCTCCCACCCTTAAATGGAGAGAGTGCAGAAGAGATGTTCAACCCTGGAGGAAGCTTCTTGCTTCCAACCCTCAAAACTGAAAGGGTCCCACTCTCTGGAGGAAGCATTCTCTCGTGGCTCTTAAAATATTACAGTCTATACACAGTCAAAGTTTGCTGGTGTCTGTGGTGACATAAACATGTGTTAACTCTGGTAGCATTCCTACATTTGTATGGGCTTACAGAAGAAGCATTTTTGCATTGCAAGGTAAATGCCACACTTCCCATGTCCAGAATGTTCATGTGCATTACAAATGCCTCTTTGTCCCTCCTGTGTTAACACGGATCAGACATTCATGCAAGTAGACTTAGTAGAATTAGTGTGGGAAAGGCTTGAGGACAATTTAGACTCATATATGAAAATGCACCTAAGAAGCCTTTGGAAAGCAAGATTTGTAAGTGAAAAGCCTTCTGCTTTGCAGGTCTATTGGCCCCTCTGGCTTATTTCTCATTGATGTGCTCAGTCTGCTGTCATTATGTGACTGATGTAATTGCCGAAATGGCCAGGTATGATTGCATTGTGGCGCAAAAAATGTATACTTGCTGCTTTTTAAAGCCTCTCTGTTTGCAAGTATTCCTCGACATTAATTTCAACAGCTTTGTGGTTTTGTGTGGGATGTAAGATAGGATCCAGCCTCAACTCATCTGGCAGCCTAGGGACTTCAAAGCCTTCCTAGCTGTCAGAGGAAAACCCTAGAATAAATCCATCCCTTTGAAACCAAGCTTCAGGAACCTCCATTTCAAACTGTAACTCTTTGTCATTACAACAGTATTTTTTTTTTCCAGTTCAAAAATAACACTGACGTGGAAACCTTGGAATAACATTTCAGGCTGATCTTTTGCTTGCTTCAGATATTCTTTGCCTTTCATTCCCACTCTCAGGAGACTGAATTATGTCACCCTAAGTAAGGAAATGTCTTCCTTCCCTTTGGCTATTCTCTATACCAGTTCACTAGAATATGGATGAAGTAACTGGGGCGGGCAGGAGGGGAGGAATCTGAAAAAATGTCAAAAGGTGGGTGGCATGGAGTTTGGAACAAATCTTTTCAGACCTGAGGACTGATCTAGACATTGGTTCCATTGAAAATCTGGGATACTGTAGTGTTCATGGCTCAGAATGGGAGCTCATTATGCACACAGCCATAGGGATGTGTGTATTTGTGGCTACCGCTTTTTATGATGTATTTATTTAGAGTGTGTATTTAGAATATTTATACACTGCTCTTCAGCCACAAAGCTGCCAAAACAGCTTACAAATGATCATGACCCTGACATTAAGCCACAGCCAGGAGGATAGTGCAGCTACAGCAGGAGGAGGCAATCAAACCAAGAGAGGTGGAATAGTAGAGCTGACCCTAGCTTTGATTGGGCATAGTGTCACTGATTGCTGACCTGCTGTTGCTGCTCATGGTGGTCCTTCCAGAACTGTTGCTGATGTCATTCCCAGTGGCAATAGAACCCATGGCTCCCCTCTGACATTTAATGCAACTGTGTCTGCTTACTTCCCACAGACGCCAAGTGCCTACTCAGTTTGAATCAGTACAGGGTGGCTGTTTTAATTTGCCACAATACAGTGTGCCAGAGCAACTCACTTTGAGTGCTTTGCAGTACTGCCTTATGGGAACTATAAATGAAAGGCACTGGTTTGAGTTGAGCAGTGTCTTGCATCCTACAGGAAGTGTGCTGGCACTGCAAGGTGGGTCTAAGCCAGGATTTGGCAACTGTTCCTGCCCTTTAGGGGTGCTGTCAAGTCTGGCAGGACACCAAACTCAGAAACTCAAGAGATTATTGCATGGCTTTCCCCCCCGATCTGGGCGTGGGCTGAGACCATGTATAAATGGATGTTACCACACGGCTCTGTGCCCAGATCAAAGGCATCCCATACCCTATTGGGACTTCTGTCATACTTTGCAATGAATGGAAAAGCACCATTTTTTGCTAAGTATGGGAGAAGTCCCAATAGGGTACAGGATGCCTCCGATCTGGGCATGGAGCTATTGCCACTGGGGATGACATCATATCATGACTGATATCACACGGTCTCAGCTCAGTCTCACCCCATACCTAAAATGGGAGAAAACAGTGGGTGCAATAATCTCCTCAATCTTCAGTACAGTGGGCCCTTGGTATCTGCTGGGGTTTGGTTCCTGGATTCCCTGTGGAGACCAAAATCAGTGAATGCTCTAGTCCCATTAAATACAATGGCATAGTAAAATGAGGTCCCTTATATATAACAGCAAAAGCAAGGTTTGCTTTTTAGAATTTAAATATTTTTAAAATCTTTGCAAGCTTTGGATGCTTGAATCCCTGGATAAAAAAAAAAAATCTGTGGATACAGAGGAGTGACTAAAGTTGAAGCTCAGAAAACCTTTATTCGGTAACAATAGATCCAATCCAGAGATGTTCATTGTCAGAACTAAACAGTAAGTGCCTAACTGAACTGTGGACAATTTCAAATCCAGGGAGGGCTCAATTCTCATTTATTATAATTAATAGTACATTTGTCCCTCTTGTTCCCATACCAACAATTCTTTGTTATTGCAGCTACATTCTTTTCACAGGAATGACCTTGAACAGGCTTGACTCATGGCTGCCTCCACTCCAATGTTATCTCACCAGCTATATCTGAGATCACTATGTTTCTGCAATAGTCATTTCTACTGTGTTACCCATCACATCAACTTCCAATTTTTTTATGGCAAGAAAGGTACATTTGCAACTCAAGACATGTGCATGGACAGTGGATGGATATTTTTCTGTTAAACAGTGTAAGGGGGCCTGCAACCTGTTTGAAAGGTGCATTGCTACTCTTGGAGGTAATTCTCTCTCTCTCTCTCTCTCTCTCTCACACACACACACACACACACACACACAACTTCTTGGTAAGAAAAGATGGAACCTGCAGGTTATCAAGGGTCTTCTAAAAACACCCTGTTGTGCAAAAATGGAGCAGAGTAGTTGTTTGCTTTTCAGGGAGAAGGACTGAAAACAATGAGTGGAAATTATGGACTTTGACTGAACATTAGGAATAACTTCTTTATAAGAGAGCTCTTCAGGAATGGAACAGACCGTCTCAAGAGGTAGTAAGATAAACTTTATGGGTGGTATTTAAGGCTGGATAACCATCTATCATGGATGCTGTAATAGTATCCTGAATCACAAATAGGGAACTGAACTAGATCAAAACAGTATATAAAGAGATCTTGTAGCACCTTTGAAACTAACTGAAATAAAGCATGGGCCTTCATAGACTCCTCAGATGCATTCCTCCAAATGCATCTGAGGAAGTAGACTAAAGTCTACGAAAGCTCGTGCTGCCAACTCCTTTCTTTCCGTTTTTTATCACACCGCTAAAAAACCCGGCCTACCTCTCCCAAATTGAAGTCTAATTCGGGATGCAGCCGAGTTCTATTATCTGGATATCCAACCGCTTTTCAAAAGTAGGAGCTTTCCAGCTTTGAAAAGCAACTTGCTGAGCACGCCTGGGAACTGGGATGCAGCCGAGCTGTATTCGGCTTGTGGGTTCAGCGTAGGCTTGCCATAACCTGCCTGTAGGTGGGAAAATCCCGGTTTTGGCGGAACCGTCCTGGTACCGGTCCGGTTCCGCCAATTCCCGGGTTGGGGCCCGTATTTTGCCTTGGCTGCGGGCCACACGGCGCTCCTCCTCCCCCACCTCCTTTCCTTAGGGTGCTGCACGGCTGCGCAGCCCGCCCTCTTCTTCCTCCTCATTTTTTTTGCGCGCACGCACCGCACAGCCCATCTACCTCCTCCTCTTCCACACTGGGCCGTGGGCGCTTCCGCTGGCCCTGCACACGCCCTTGCTGGGCCACGCGCAGGTCTAACAAGGAAGACTTCCTCCTCCTGAGGCTGGGGCTGAACAGCCCGCCCCTTCTCCATCCCGGAGCCTGTGAGCGCTGGCAGGGGCCGGGGCTGTTCCAGCCCCAGTCTGCCCCCATTGGCCAGCCAGCCTCAGGAGGAAGAGCTCCTCCTCTGTTGGGCCAGGCTGCAGCCAGCCCTTTTTTGGCACCAAGGAGGAGGATGAAGAGGAGGAGGAGGAGGTAGCAGGAGGAGGAGGGAGGAAAGAAGGAGGAGGAGGGAGGAAGGAAGAAGGAGGAAGGAAGGTGGAGGAGGAGGAGGAAGAAGAGGAGGAGGAGGTATCAGGAGGAGGAGGGAGGAAGGAGGAGGAGGAGGGAGGAAGAAGAGGAGGAGGAGGAAGAAGAAGAAGAGTAGCAGGAGGAGGAAGGAGGAGGAGGAGAAAGCAGGAAGAAGAAGAGTAGCAGGAGGAGGAGGAGGAGGAGGAAGAGGGAGGAAGAGAAGCAGGAGGAGGAGGAAGAAGAAGAAGAGTAGCAGGAGGAGGAGGAAGAGGAGGAAGAAGAAGAGGAGGAGCAGCAGGAAGAGGAAGATTTTCATTCCATTTGTACAGGTCTGCTTTGTTTTAACAATGATAGTGGTGGTGGTGGTGATGATGATGATGATCATCATCATCATCATATCAGTCAGTTTCTGAGGCATGCACTCCTTCTGAAGGCGTGTGACTTTCCAAAGTGCATTTCTTTATGTTTTTGGTGCTTTTAATGCTAAATGGTCTGCTTTAACAATGATGATGGTGATATTGATATCAGCCAGCTTCTGAGGCATGGCCAAACTCATGCGCAGTGAAGAAAAACCAAAGTACCTTGACCAAGTACACACTACTGAGAAGTATAGTTGGTGCAAGACACCTGAAACCGAGGGCAAATCCACTTCTTGTTAAATCACCTTTAAACCATGTCAAATATTCAATATGCATAGCCATGTGAACCCATGTTCAGTGTGAAACCCAAAGAGTTTGGTTATGCAATAAGCCTCTGAAATATGCAAGAGGCCATGTTAAAATAAAGCCATGTTCAATGCCCAAATGTGCTGTTTGGAATGGGGGGAGGTGGGGTTGGCCAGAAAGGGAAGAACATTTCTGCTACCTGTCTAGGAATAATGCCAGAATGTCCTCCATTTTGATCATGCCTAAGAAGCATGCATTTATATTAACATTTTTTAAAAGCCATCAAATTTTTTTGCATGTCCTCCATTTTAAAAAATGTGTCCTCCATTTGGGAATTTTGTCCTACATTTGTCCTACATTTGCCCCAGTTTGGAGGTCCTGCCTTATGGCAACCCTAGTTCAGCGGCAAAATCCAGGTGATAGAACCTGGCTGCATCCCAAATTAAACTTCAATTCAGGAGACGTAAGCCAGGTTGTTATCAGTATGATAAACTCCATCGTCTCAAAGGTGCTACAAGATCTCTTTACATACTGATTTTACAGACTAGCCATGGCTATATCTTTAAATTCTAGATCAAAACAGGTGAGTGATGAGTCCATCCACTGGGCTAGAAGTTAACCAAACTCCATATTTATATAGTACCCACAAAGTCTCAACATGATGATGTTAGGACGTCTCTCAATTAGGGGAATTTTAATTAGCTCAAATTGCTGAGAGGGGGCCCTAACAATGCCCTTCACCAAGATCATGTCCCATGATGTATACCAAAGGTCACTAGGAAATCCTTAGAGAGATGATGCAGATACCAACTATGTCCAATTAAATGTCTAAAGTTTATTAAAGTAGAAACACACATACAGCATGGGGTCACACACACACACACATTCAATATTGGCGGAATGCAAAGGGGTGAATTTGGGAGATAGGTCGAGAAAAGCACCACTATGGGAGATATGTTACCATAGAAGTCTTCTCCGGGAAGTCCGAAGCAGGTTTGGATGAATGGAGATTCACAGCCACCAGAACTTGGGGAAAGATGGCCAAGGGAGCCAAGATCAGAGTGGCGTGGACCACTCTGTAATCTCGAGGGTCCCAAAACCCTCAGTTTTTATAGGCTGAATCTAGCCTGCAGTGATGAAATAAAGTGCAAAACAAAGGCTTGTTTACCTGGGCTATTGTTAAGATGAGGAGGGGAGAAGTTACAACAATGCAACTAGGTCTGGACACAATGGGGGGGGGGCAAACAGATCAATGGCTGGGTCGTTAAGTTGATCACCGGCCTATTAGGTGTGAGGCCAAGGTTATTGTCTTACCTTTGGAAGCAGTGGCCATTCTTGGCTTTGATCTACAGGAAAGGCGGTATATAAATAATGTTTTTATTTTATTATTATTTATTATTGTTTGGCAACTCCCAAACTTCCTGTAGGGATTTTCCAAGTCTGTTTTCTAGGGATCCTGCCTTTTCCCATGCAGGCTGACTGTGTCCTCCTCACTTTTGGGTTAATGGTGGCTACTCTAGGAGATCAGTTAAGGGTCATAGTGAAGTCCACTTATTCCAAAATTTTATTAAAATCCAAACTTGATAACAATGAATTCTACACTCCCCAGATCCCAATTCAAAGAACAAGGAGGAACTAACTTGTGTCCCAGAGTTGAGGATTCAATCAAAACTGATTGATTGATTGATTGAGATGATATAATACTCACTGTACTGTTCAGGCTAGCTCCTTACAGATCCCCACTTTTCAGAAAGAGAGTGGAACTTTTGGAGCACCATTAGAGCCACCAGGGATGTAAATGTTCCATCTGGACTGAGGTTCTGTAGGATCAAGTAGTCAGCTTCCAGTGATCTGTCCATCAGCCTGATAGATCATTTGTGTTCTCCAGTATCTTGATATTGCTTATGCCATCTTTTGACTGCCTGCATGGTTCCTGCACCATGCACCAGCCTTTCCCTCTGTGGACCTTAATTGTCTTTCAATATAGTTAGTTCCTACTTAATTCCTTAGATACTTCTTACAAGACCTTCCCCTCCATCTAACTGCCTTGTGTCTCCATGAGTAAGCAATGGGAATCTCAAAAACCTGGTATCATAATGGTGAAATTCATGGTAGCCATTGAGAAAGTGTTCCATACAGAACTGGTAGTTGTCAAATGACATCTCCCACATACATAGTGCTTGCCCATGAGATCAGTGATGATCACATTGAAGATTTATGCACAAACTGCATAAACTGCAGATTAGGGAAATTGCATTTTAAGGAACCTGTTATATACTGAATTTTGGGAGGAGGGGTGACACTATGGGTCCTCTTAAACATGATGTAGGACTTCAGTATGTCTCAACCCAGCCTTGGATAACATGTGGTGTTTCATTAGACTGGAACTGAAATTTTGACTTTGGCTGAAGCAGAATTTTTGTACCCACCTCTGGGTCCTTCTGTTTTCTGTGTGCTTCCACCAATGAGTAATATAATCCCAAGTGTTTAAATTTAAATGCCTTTGGATAAATATTCAGAGAGATTTAAAATGGATATAGAAGCAATACCTTTAGAGAGGTGGTGTGTAAATAATGAAAGAGAAATCTATAAGTAATTACTTTATTATTAATTAGGAATGATAAATAGAGAACACTTAACGACACAAGAGCTGTGCAAATCCTAATGTCCTTGTACTTACCATGTTAAAATTGATTTGCCAGAGGCCACTGAAAAAAATATATGGTCTCTTAGAGAAAAATCAACAGTAGTGTAAGGATGTTGTTTTGTAAATATTTTTTTTCTGCAGGAAAAAAAAAGAGAAGCCCTACCACAGCTTTCCTGAACCTGACTCCTTCAGTAGTGTTGAACTAAACTCCCATCACCCACATCTCTCTGGAAATGTAGGGAGTTCTCTTTCAACACATCTGAAGGACTTCATGTCAAGGAAAGCTGTCCTACCATGTTTCACCTGTATTTTAAGTTCCCTAAATAGATATGGAGATGGAGAAATAGATGTAGAGTTGTTGTTGTTGTTGTTGTTGTTCTTAACTGCCCTCAACTTGACCTTGATTCATGGCGACCCTGTTGATGAGACCTCTCCATGACTCCCTATCCCCCACTGCTCTGCTTAGGTCCTCTAGATTCAGGCCTATGGCCTCCTTAATTGAGTCTAGTCATCTGGCATGTGGTCTTCCTCTCTTTCTGCTGACCCCCCCCCCAACACACACTTCTTAGCATTATTGTCTTTTTAAATAAGTTGTGCCTTCCCACGATGTGGCCAAAGTATGACAGCCTCAGCTTCGTCATCTTGGCTTCCAAGGAGAGCTCAGATCTGATTTGTTCTAGGATCCATTTATGGGTGGGTATGCATGGGTATTTTAGCTTTCCACGGTATCCTCAGCACTCTTCTCCAGCACCACATCTCAAATGAGTTTATTTTCTTTCTGTCCAGCTCTTAGATCCATACATGTGAATACAATGGCTTAGACAGTTCTGGCTTTGATGCTCAATTGTATCTTTACACTTTAGGACCGTGTCTAGTTCTTTCACAGCTATACTTTCCATTCCTAGTCTTATTCTGATTTATTGACTGCAGTCTCCATTCTGATCAATATTTGATCCAAAGTATGGGAACTCTTTAACTATTTAGATTTCCTCATTATCTAGGTTCTCCATGGTCATTATTTATCTTTATGTTCTGCAGTAAGCCTGTTTTTTAACTTTCTTCTTAAATTTTCCATAGTAATCATTCCAAATCTGCTAGTTGTATGGTGTCATCTGCATTTCTTAAATTGTTGATGTTTTTTCCACCTATCTTTACTCCTCGTCCTATAGATTCTAAGCTTGCTCCTTGTATGATATTTTGTGTATACAAGTTGAATACATAGGGTAAAAAAATGCAGCCAGGGGGAAAGGCATAACCTGAGGACCACATAAGGTATCCTGCACCTGCAATAATACAGTTTAGTCATATCTGGTACCTGTATAATTTTTATAACACAATTATCCAATTTTTAGATCAGAGGAAAAAACTATAATGTTAGAGACTAGCAAATCAGTCGAGCCTGTTGTCACAGACATCTTCCCTTTTTCACCTCCAAGTCCTTTCAGGCTTGATTTGCTCTAGGGCCCATTTATTTGTCTTTTTAACAGTCCTTCATATCCACAGAAAGGGAAGCTAGATCTTACCTGTGAGATGTTTGTTTCCAGTAGGTAAGGATCTAACATCCTGAATCTTGTGTTATTTCTCCCCAATTGCTCCCAGTAGGCAGGACAAACTTAAAAAGGGATATCCCCCGGCCATGTGAGAGACAACACCCCACTTGGAACCAAGCAGGATCAGGGTGATACACCCAGCCCTTCTCATGATGTACTGTATACTTCCACCCTAAGTGTAGCCCTGCACTGAACTCAGACTGATGCTACACTGCATAATTAATGCAGTTTGACACCACTTTAACCGGTACGGCTCCATCCTATGGAATCCTGGGATTTGTAATTTGTTGTGGCACCAGAGGTTTCTGACAGAGAAGGCTAAATATTTCACAAAACTACAAATGCTCAGATCCCATATCATTGAGCCATGGCAGTTAAAGCAGTGTCAAACGACATTAATTCTGCAGTATAACTGCAGCCTAGGTCTAAATGAAAGGGTAGCTCTGAGTTCTCCTTTCATCCCCCAAAGTCAAACTATTACTCTTATTGTCCCCTGTGTGTGTATGCTGCACTTCTGGGAAAGGATAGTTTAATATAAGTGCAGAAGTGAGTTCAGTTTTGCAAGTAAATAAGGATATAGAGTTAACACATGACATCCCAGCAACCACATTTCACTCAGCACTCAGAATATCAGTGATCATAACAGCTAGGGATTAATATGATAGTTTCTGGGGGGAAGTGCTATTTCTTCTCAACAAAACACTACTTTCAGAATGGAGATAATTCCAGTGTAACACAGGACTAAACAATACATATTAATTGCTCCCACAAATGGCTGTCTCAGAAGGATGCAGATGCTGATCTCTCTGTTGTAATATTACCTGGGCAAAGGTTGTAAAGATGTGTGATGTTTTTGAAGGGGTAAAATTCTGATGCTATAATGTACAGTCACAATAATCTAGGATGTGTTGGTTTTGCTTTGAAGTTAACAACTGCATTTAAAGAAGAACCTATTTTAACAATCAGACTTGTGTTGGTTTTTAGAATTAAAAATGTTCTTTGGACTCCATCTCTTTTAATGTCTTCAGCAGGGGGTGTTATTTGAGATTTGGAGAGGAAGCAATTACTGCAGGAGAAAAGGGAACATTCACAGCAAGTTTTAAAGGCATGACTGCTCTTGGATATATTCAAGATTCTTTTTTAAAAAAAATAAAATGAGTATTTGATCTGGCCATTCTCTTCCTTTCTACATATATGCCAGTGATATCAATATGGTTGCAATATAAGCCTATTAAATTACTTAGAGTAATGAGTACTGTACTTGATTTCTACAAAGCCATGTCCAGTGGCCTAGGTCTCTACTGAAGAGACACAATATTTGCAGAGAAGCAGGGGAAGGGAGGGGATGTACATCACTTGTACCTTCTCACATACTTTGCTTTTAGGAATGTAGGAGGCCATTTTATAATATTTGTCCATCTGGCATGATGTTTCCCATTTTGACTTGATGTAGAGCCCTAGAGTCCACAGCTTAGAGGTTTCTCATTAGAACCTTTCCTCCCCTACCACTACTAGCTTCTTTTTCTCCACCCAGCATTCCAGAAGTGGAAAGTATGGCAGTAGTAAGAGATGACAGCAGGAGGTACAGGAACTCGTCATTATCTATAACTCCCTCCTTCCTACTTGTCTCTTCCCTGTTATACAAACACTGTCTTATAACTGTTGTGTAGGTTCCCAAAGAAGAGTCTCATAATTTTCAGCCTTCAGTATATGATGAAAAAGAAGTGTGCTTAAAAGCATAAAGCTAAGAACCAAGATCCCAACTATCCAACTCACACAGTGACCAGGAGACCAAAGCACAATAATAGTTCCAGATGGACAGTTTTTCATTTACTTGTAAGATATTTTGAAATATTAATTGTTTCTGATCAATGTTTATGGGTCTAATAGTTATGAACTAAAGAAGTTTCATCATTGTTTTAATAACCTTTTTGACTTAGAATGTGATTGTTTGATTTTTGGTGATGATTTTAATGAAATTTTGGATCCTTTGCTAGACAGAAACACATCTCTGCCAAAGAAACAATCCATAGTGAGAGCTACTTTCCAGTGAATATGGTTTAATTGATGCATGGAGCTGTACACCAAGGAGATAGGAAATAAACATTTATCTCTCCAGCCCACTGTAATTGTTTCTGATTAGATTGTTACTTAATTTCTGCATCTTTGGTTAGTAATGCAAATAAGCATATGCAAATTTGAATCCCTGATAATATCAGACTATATTTGTACTTTTCTAATGCTCCTAAACCCTTTAGTCTCTGCCATTTTAATGCTTCACTCCTCGTCTGACCTGATGGAACATTTTAAAATGAATGACGTCTCTGTGAGTTCAAATGTGATTGAAAGAGAAGTATGTAGTCTACATATGGAGTAGAACTGTTGCTTATACTTCTTATCAAAAGGCTTAATTTTAAAAATGGAATTATTGAATAAACAGCTGAAAACTCTGATTTGCTGTTTCTCCATCTGAACAACTTTGTCAAGAACTGCAAAAAGTTAAATATGGATTAGCTAACACATTTTCTTGCAACAAATGGGACTGGCTTTGGCATGTCTATGGTAATCATATTCGGGAAATGGGGAACACCCCAACAGGATTCTGGCACATCACCTTAAAATATCAACAGCAAAGCAATGTTATTTTTTCTATCAAAGGTGAAACGAAAAATGTATATATATTACCCACAGATATAAACCTACAATTTTTGAAATTTTATGTGGATCTTTATAGCTTCAATAATGAAATTCACCAACAGGAGATGGAGAAGCCAAGCTTGATCACATAAAAGGGGATTAGACAAGACTGCTTAAGGGCTACCTGCCCCCTCACATGTCTTCTTGGCTTGTATAGGGCTGATGGTGTTCACTTGTCAGATGAAGGTAACTTGATTTTCCTGTGTGACCTGTAAAAGGGAGTGAGGGCCATTTTGGCTGGCCTGGTGGAGAAAAGGGACTAAACAGATATTTTAACTTGTCTGTGGCAGGTAGCGGAGTGATAAGATGTTAGATATTAAATTGGTGTAGACCTTGGCACCCCATTGTGTTGGAAGGCTGGGCTCTGGAGCTTCCTTCACAGGGCATGGGATCTGGGATGTTGGTGAATGAGTCAGCTCTTGGGGTTGATATGGGGGTTTGCTCTCTCGTATAAAGTTGAGAGGCTTGGGAGGGAGCTCTCCGTGTATGGCCTTCCAAACATGACCAGTTAAGAGAGCCTAGGTCAATAAAAGCATAGAATCATAGTGTTGGAAGAGACCGCAAGGGCCATCCAGTCCAACCCCCTGCCATGCAGGAAATCCAAATCAAAGCAGCCCTGACAGATGGCCAGATGGTGGAATCTCTTTTCCTGTAGCTTGCCTCCATTGCTCAGGGTCCTAGTCTTTGGAGCAGCAGAAAACAAGCTAGCTCCCTCCTCAATATGACATCCCTTCAAGTATTTAAACAGGGCTATCATATCACCTCTTAACCTTCTTTTCTCCAGCCTAAACACCCCCAGCTCTCTAAGTCATTCCTCATAGGACATGGTTTCCAGACCCTTCACCATTTTGGTCACCCTCCTTTGGACATGCTCCAGTTTCAATGTCCTTTTTAAATTGTGATGCCAAGAACTGGACACAATATTCCAGGTGGGACCTGACCAGAGCAGAATACAGTGGGACTATTACTTCGCTTGATCTAGACACTATACATCTATTGATGCAGCCTAAAATGGCATTGGCCTTGTTAGCTGCCACATCGTACTGTTGATGGATGTTCAATTTGTGGTCTACTTGGACTCCCAGATCCCTTTCACATGTAGTTTCATTCAGCCAGGTGTCACCCATCCTATATCTGTTCATTTCATTTTTCCGCCCTAAGTGCAGTACCTTACATTTCTCCGTTTTGAAATTCATTTTGTTAGCTTTGGCCCAGCTTTCTAATCTATTAAGGTCATTTTGAATTTTGATCCTGTCCTCAGGGGTATTAGCTACTCCTCCTAATTTGGTTTCATCTGCAAATTTGATAAGTATACCCCCAATTCTGTCATCGAAGTCATTGATAAAGATGTTGAATAGCACTGAGCCCAGGACAGAGCCCCGTGGGACCCCACTGGTCATTTCTTTCCAGGATGAAAAGGAGCCATTATTGAATACCCTTTGGGTTCGGCCAGTCAACCAGTTACAAATCCATGTAACAGTTGTCTAGCCCACATTTCACTAGCTTGTATGCAAGAATGTCATGAGGAACCCAGTCAAAGGCTTTACTGAAATCAAGATATACTATATCCACAGCATTCTCCTTCATCTTAACAATGCTGGTATTTTATCAAAAAAAGAGCATTAGTAATTTGTCTGCATGACTTGTTTTCTGTGAAAACCCGTGTTGACTTTTTGTGATTATGGCATTGCCTTCTAGATGTTCACAGACTCTCTGTGAATGATCTGCTGTAGAATCTTTCCTGTACTGATGTCAGATTAACTGGACGATAAAATGTTTGGGAATCCTCTTTTTTTCCCCTCGTTTTGAGATGGGGACAACGTTTGCCTCTCCAGTCTGCTGGGATTTCTCCTGTTCTCCAGGAGTTCTCAAAGATTATTGCAATGGCTCGATATTACATTTGCCATTCTTTTAATACCCTGGATTGTAGTTTGTTGGTCCTGAAGATTATATTCACTTAGTTAACCAGATATTCCTGTACTATGTCTTTACTTATTCGTGCGTGAAATTCCCCTATTCTGTCCTCTGTCGCTTCTCTCAGGTGAGCACCCTTTGCCTTTTCTGAGAAGACTGTGGCAAAGAAAGTTTACCTTTTCTCTGGATTCCCCTTGAATGTGGTGTTTCAGCCAAAGTTTGGTTGGGGAAGTGTCATAGGTTGACATCTGGCCTCAACTAGACCAGCTCATTATTTCTCATTATCAAAGTTGTTGGCAGCTTTGGCTGGGAGCCCCCCATGTTTGGCCTTCGCAAACATGGACACGCCAAGTGGGGGCATTCCAATTTTGCTTTGGAGCTGCCCTCATTGTCTGGCTGCTTGTGCCGCAAAGGTTGGTTGGGGAGTTTGTCATAGATGGACATCGGGGCCTCAACTGTAGACCACATCAAGTTGCCCTACCCCCCCATTTTCTTGTTGTCCGCTTACCACCTGCGAACTTTAAAACGCGACTCAAGCCTCCGGCTCTGTCAGTTCGGGACACAGGAATAGAGGCAGGGATATATCACATGCTAAAATTGACTGCCTAATTCGACTGGCCGCCATTGTGCCCAGGTTCCCCAGCCACGCTTCACCAGTTACTTTTTCAAAGTCAGGAGCTTTCCGGTTTTTGAAAAGTTGCTAAGTGGCTTAGTGTGGCTGGGGCCCATCGTGATGTGCAGCCTGGTGATTATGGATGTAGGTGCAAATTTGAGACTGTGATAATCCCGCGCCTCCTCACCGTGTCCTGACTGCATCCCGGGCAGGATTGAGCCCAGATTTAAAGTTTTCATATGATGACGCTCCTTTGTTTACATCCGCCCCAGAAAACAAATAGTTGTAAATCGAGTTTTTGATAATCAATACGGGGTGAACGTGTGTTTAAACCCAATTCATGTTACCTGGTCTCCTTATTTTACATGGTGTGTTCAACAATCATACGTGAATTCTTATTTATTTATGTTTTTATTATTTTATTTTAGGGTATTTTATATCCTTGGCCCTTCAGCCACTAATGGCTCTCAGGGCGGCTTACACTTATGATATGTTGAGATCAGGACAGTTCCCTGACTCAGGTCTTACAATCTAAAAGACACGAAAACAAAAGGGAGAAGGGAAAAATGGATGATGGAGGAAAGGTGGCATGAGGTCCAGTGGGTTCTTCCCCTTCTCCCTCTAAGGCCTGGACCATGGCAGTTGTGGAGGGAAAGTCTTCCTTCTTCGGCTTAGTCCTGATGGAGCTGGACTTGCCTGGCCAACTCCCTCTTCCGGCCGGCAGGTGGCAGTTGTGGAGGGCGGAGTTCCTCCTTTCAGGCTTAGTCCTGATGGAGCGGGACTTGCCTGGCCAACTCCCTCTCAGGCCGGCAGGGTGGCAGTTGTGTGGAGGGCGAAATCTCCTTCCTTCAGGCTTAGTCTGATGGAGCTGGACTTGCCTGGCCAACTCCCTCTCAGGCCGGCAGGCGGTGGCAGTTGTGGAGGGCGGAGTTCCTTCCTTTAGCTTAGTCCTGATGGAACTGGTCTTGCTGGCGAACCCCTCTCAGGCCGGCAGGTGGCCAGTTGTGGAGGGCGGAGTCTCTTCCTTCAGGCTTAGTCCTGATGGAGCTGGACTGCCTGGCGAACTCCTCTCAGGCCGGCAGATGGCAGTTGTGGAGGGAGGAGTTCTCCTTCCTTCAGGCTTAGTCCTGATGGAGCTGGCATTGCCTGGCGAACTCCCTCTCAGGCCGGCGAAGATGGCAGTTGTGGAGGGGGAGTCTCCTTCCTTCAGGCTTAGTCCTGATGGAGCTGGACTTGCCTGGCGAACATCCCTCTCAGGCCCAGATGGCAGTTGTGGAGGGCGGGAGTCTCCTTCCTTCAGGCTTAGTCCTTATGGAGGATGGACTTGCCTGGCCAACTCCCTCTCAGGCGCGGGTGGCAGTTGTGGAGGGCGGAAGTCTCCTTCCTTCAGGCTTAGTTCCTGATGGAGCTGTGATTGCCTGGCGAACTCCCTCTCAGGCCGGCAGATGGCAGTTGTGGAGGGCGGAGTCTCCTTCCTTCAGGCTTAGTCCTGATGGAGCTGGACTTGCCTGGCGAACTCCCTCTCAGGCCGGAATGGCAGTTGTGGAGGGCAGGAGTCTCCTTCCTTCAGGCTTCGTCCTGATGGAGCTGGGCCTTGCTGGCGACTCCCTCTCAGGCCGGCAGATGGCAGTTGTGGAGAGGCGGAGTCTCTTCCTTCAGGCTTAGTCCTGATGGAGCTGGACTTGCCTGGCGAACTCCCTCTCAGGCCGGCAACAGGTGGCAGTTGTGGAGGGCGGAGTCTCCTTCCTTCAGGCTTAGTCCTGATGGAGCTGGACTTGCCTGGCAACTCCCTCTCAGGCCGGCACGATGGCAGTTTGGAGGAGGGGAGTCTCCTTCCTTCAGGCTTAGTCCTGATGGAGCTGGACTTGCCTGGCGAACTCCCTCTCAGGCCGGCCGATGGCAGTTGTGGAGGGCGGAGTCTCTTCCTTCAGGCTTGTCCTGATGGGGAACTGGGCTTGCCTGGCGCAACTCCCTCAGGCCGGCAGAGTGGCAGTTGTGTGAGGGCGAAACTCCTTCCTTCAGCTTAGTCCTGCTGTGGAGCTGGTACTTGCCTGGCCCAACTCCCTTCAGGCGGCCGGTGGCAGTGTTGTGGAGGGCGAGTCTCCTTCCTTTAGGCTTAGTCCTGATGGAACTGGTCTTGCCTGGCCAACTCCCTCTCAGGCCGGCAGTGTGCAGTTGTGGAGGGCGGAGTCTCCTTCTTCAGGCTTAGTCCTGATGGAGCTGGACTTGCCTGGCGAACTCCCTCTCAGGCCGGCGATGGCAGTGTGAGGGGGAGTCTCCTTCCTTCAGGCTTAGTCCTGATGGAGCTGACTTGCCTGGCGAACTCCCTCTCAGGGGCCGAGATGGCAGTTGTGGAGGGCGGAGTCTCTTCCTTCAGGCTTAGTCCTGATGGAGCTGGACTTGCCTGGCGAACTCCCTTCAGGCCGGCAGATGGCAGTTGTGGAGGGAGGAGTCTCCTCCTCCAGGCTTAGTCCTGCTGGAGCTGGACTTGCTGGCGAAACTCCCTCTCAGGCCGGCAGATGGCAGTTGTGGATGGGCGGGTCTCCTTCCTTCAGGCTTAGTTCTGATGGAACTTGGTCTTGCCTGGCGAACTCCCTCTCAGGCCGGAGGGTGGGCAGTGTGTTGTGGAGGGCGGAGATCGTATCCTTCCTTTCCGGCTTAGTCCTGATGGAGCTGGACTTGCCTGGGCAAACTCCCTCTCAGGCGGCACGATGGCAGTGTGTGGAGGGCGGAGAGTCTCACTCCTTCACGGCTTTTTTAGTTTCCTGATGGAAATGCCTGGCGAACTCCCTCTCAGGCCGGCAGATGGCAGTTGTGGAGGGTGGAGTTGTTCTAATTCTTTCTTAGAGTTGTCCCATAGTAGCTACATGGAAATAACCACATGAATAAATTTGGTTTTAGAAAGTTCCTTGATATTCAGGGACATGTGTGTTCTTTTGAATTATTTATCTCTTTCTTGGAAATTAACAAATGGCTAACTGTAGTGGAGTTTTCATGCCTTTTTGACTGCTAAAAGATTAATATTTCATTACTGGAAAGATTTTTTCCCCTACACCTATGATCTAATGGGTAGAAGATCTAACAATGCTTGCAACATTTGAAAGAATGTTGTATAGATGAAATTTACAAATGGACTTATATTTAGACATTTGGTCAGCTTTTATATACACTTATGACTATTGTGGTTATTTTTCCTCCTTTCACACTTTTATTTTCCTGCTTTTGTTATACTGGAACATTATTGTATTTAACTGAGATCCACTTTAAATGTATTTTTTTTAATTTAAATGTATTTAAACAAAGAGTGAGATGCAAATGTAATCACAGGAACCAGTGAGCTGGTTCAAGATATAAAGACTGCTGTGGAAAAACCACATTTGGTCTTAAAACTTGAGAAAAGGGTAACTACTTGCCCTCTTTCTCTAAACGGCATCTTTGGCCTTCTGTAAATGTGACATATGAAGCTCAGGTGTAAGAAAAGGTAGACATTTTTTGAAAGGTGCAGCATATTGTTCAGCCCTTTTTGAGTCAGAGAAGACACAGTCATTAGCTGCATCATCTCTGACATTCCCCTAGTAACAAAACTCAAATTGTACATCTTGCTGGACTATGCTTTGCAGTAAGTGGGACTCTACATCAAAGGCCTTCTTCTGGTTTTGGTCACAGTTAATTAGGATTCTGTCTTATTAACAACTTTTTTCAACCATGCACAATGCCGAAAAAATTAAAAACCCAATACATGACAAAACCCAACTTTGTTCTAGCTGTATGCCCAAACTCAGAAAAAATGAAGAGCTTGGAAATGTTCACATATTTTGGACCAGCATCACCTATTGGATTCTGGGAGTTGCAATCAAATGAAAAAATTTCCATGCTCTGGCAAAATATCAGATGGTCATTTGGTCACTCACCTGCTTGTCACAGTGGTTTAAATCCAATGGCTAGTTCCAGCTAAAATAGGCCCTGTAGATCACTGGACTTATTAAGTGTTGACTTACTAAGCTGAAGTATTTATTTGTAAATGAAAATGGTGCAAGCACAGTAGAATGTGATCTACAAGCTTTGGCATTTTCCCTGACTACTGAGGTTTTATCTGGGTTTTTTTAAAAAAATATCTTATTTTGCCCAGCTGATTTATTTTTATTTAGTTATCCCAAATACTGCCTGATTTGTTTTATTTTTAACTTATCTCTTGTTTGGAGGACTTTTAACTGATGTCATTTGAAATCTGTCCTCATGCTGATTAGCTTGCTTGCTTTGCCAATGGATTTTTGAGCACAACAGAAGCCTCTGAAAGACTGTTTTAAAAAAGCTTTTGGGGACTGGAAGGAAAAAGAGAACTTTTTGTGACACTGGTGCTCTGCTGTGTTTATGCTAGCAGTAACTTTTAAATTTCCACATTTTAACAGCAGTTAGGATTTAGTAACATGGCATAGAAGAAGGCTTTGTGAATGAACCGTTCCACTCAACTGTTCTTCACCACTACCTCCAGTTGGTGGGGAAAGGAAGGACAAAAACAAGGCCCCGAGAACACAAAGGGCTTTTTTTTTCCTCCTCAGTAAAAATGATTCTTTTGGGAGAACATGTGACTAGATAACTATATGGTTGTAACCATAGCCCTATCTAGTTTTTACCAACCTGTATTTTTATATTTCCCTCAGCAATGAGTGGGATTTTGGGGGTCATGTAGGAAAATTCTTGCTGGGTAAGAGAAGGCTTCACCTAGCCAAGGAGGACAGCTATGAGATAACTGCAGGATGATATGCTTGAAATTTCTCATCTTACCTTTTCTAATTGTGATCTGATTGAAATAGATGGCTGGCAAGATGCTTAGACAATGAAAACCAATTGGTAGGGGACGTTTTAGAGAAGCAAAATAGATTGGAAGTTGAATGTGAGGATTCAAGGGTAAATTTTAACCAAGCAGGCAATTATTTGGATTTAATCAGAGCTCTCTGAGTGAAACATCTCAGTCTAAGCCTGACATTTGGGTCTCTATATTTAACTGGCCATTGAAGTGAGTAAATGGTTCATAGAAAGAAAGTACAGAGATGCTACATGAATTATCATCAACAGTTAGGATTTGAAAGAAAGATCTTGGAGGTTTGCCCTGCTTGTGTCTATACCCCTTGGGCATAAGATAATAAGAGGAGTTATTCAATTGTCTTTCACCTGTCTGAAGCACTATAAATCTTGTGGACCTTACTCCCTAATTTTACAATAGTAATGTGTCCTTTAAGTGAGGTAAACACATTTTAGGCCAAATTCCACATGTTCTTATTCACATCAACTAGTCAACTTAGCGAGAAAAGAATGCTTGCCATTTTTCTTTTGATTATACTTATAAGGAGCCCTCATATAATGGCATGTGAAAGACCAAGCCTTCAGATATGACCTACCCAAAAAACACTCCTGTTTCCTGGAAGGACCTTGAGCACCAAGTAGAAACACTTGCTAGGTCTGCCACTCTTACTCACTTTATTCCCCCCAGAACATGCCAGGAGTACCCAATCCAAATATAATTCTAATTATTTCATTCCAGACATAATTTTAACAAGAACACAGAAAATTTTTCTGATCTGAAGAAGGGGGGATAAACTTAAGGAAAGTTTAGTGGAAATTTGAGATTCCCCTTTCAGTACCAAGGGCCACATGTGCACATGGCTGGATAGCTCAGCCACAGTGTTACCTTTCAGTTTTATCTTGGAAAAGAATGAAAGACTGTTTTGGAATTTGATCTCAACATCAGACAGGGCCTTTAATCCCATGTTGGATGCTTGCCTTCAGCTGATATCTAGTGTACTTATTTTAGCAATATTTTTTTAAGTGATGTAGACCACATTTTTAATAGATCAATTACTAATCAGGTTTTACTGATGGCATTATTTTTTCATTTCTGTCCTGCCTTTCCCCTAGAAAGGTACCCAGAGTGGATCACAGATAGAATCATTTAAAAGATTTTAAAGTAACAAGAAATCGACAAACTTATAGATGCTCTAACAGCAAATAAAGCACTTGCTGAGGATATAATTTCATCAGAAGTCTTCAAGAACAATTTCAAATGATGGGCTCCTCTGCTAGCAAAACTATTTCCCCATATAAATTCTACAAACATTTTTCCTGAGGGATGGAAGCAGAGCTTAATCTTCCCAGTTTATAAAACAGGAGTTAAATGAAATCCTCAGAATTATCAGCCAATTAGATATTAGCTCTAAATTTACAGCTGCTTCTTTCTCTAGATGCTGGCATGTTTTGGTGAAAGAAAATAACATTATTCATCAGGAACAAGCTTAGTTTTGGAAAGGCTACAGCAGAGTGGATCACCTTTTTGTTACATCATTTAATTAATGAATACTAAGGGTCATGGTCCTTCCAAATAACTTTTTCCTGCATTCACTTCTTCTCAGCCTTTTATCTAATTGTTATGAATTATTTGTGGGGTAAACTTGCCAGGACTAATATCAATAAGGGGCTGTTACTTCTAATTCAGGAGTTATATACCAATATAACTATGAGGGTAAGGATTAGCACAGATGGAGGAAATTCATACAAAAGAAGTCAAGTCAAATCTTTTTAGCATCCCTCCTCTTTAATATTTAGATTAATAATATTGTAACTATGTGGGCTTTGTGGGACAGTGCAGGGATACTGGGCCTGTTCTCCAGGCTATCCAGGGCTTTCTTGGCCACCATGGAGCTTTCTGGATTGGTACGGGGGTGAGGGGCACACTTCCTAGGCTGTTGCAGGGCTTTCTGGGCTACCATGTGGCCACACAAGTGATTTCTGGTGTGCACGTGCCTATGCACACTCTCATACGTGTGTGCATCAGAAGCCACACACACACAGAGATTGGGTGACACCAGGTTGGGGTGTACCACTGGGGCTAAGCTCCATGTATCTCAAGGGTTATTAACCTCTAAAACCTTTTCAACATATATTTTCCATCATAGCTGGAGATAAAAACAGGCCAAGGAACTAGATGTTTAAGTTGGATAATAATCAGGCTATACAGTTGCCCCTCCGTTTGGTGGACTTCAGATCTGCGACCCTCACTTACTTGCGATGAGCAAATGGAGGGGTTAAAATAGGGGGGATGCCTGCTGCACACACCTGAGGCCACTCGCAGGCATGCACCCCAATTCAAGTCTATGGGGCTTAAATATCTGTGAGTTTCCATTTTCATGAGGGGATCCAGAAAGGATCCCCCACAAAAATGGAGGGCTGACTTAGCTTCAATTAAAACTTCAAATGTTTCCTAGTGGTATCATTTGTTGAAATCAGATCACTTAAGAGCTCAATACTTATAAACGCTTACCTTTGCCCTGCTAAGAAATGCATTTACAGAACTACATTTCCAAATAATTCCAACGTCTGTTTTTGATTACAGATATAGAAACATTACAAGAAATTTAACGCTCTGTATTTGTGGTATGGGAGAGGTGAGGATATTTCACACTATTTATTCTACTGCCAGATTTATCAAAACCAGGAACAGATTCGTGGGACAGTTTTGGCTTCCTTACAGGGTAAGATCTCTTATGTGAAACTGTGGTGGCTACTGTAAGACTATAATCAATATGTCAAACGTAAAACAGCCTTATTTGCTAAGGTTGCTAAAAGTATTTGTGTCAGTCATTTGAAAAATATTTCTGTCTGTAAATCATTAATCTGATTTTTTGTACGGCTATTCATTAGGTATTCCTTTATTAGATTTGTAATGGCTTTTAGTCAAATATATTAATAAATGACAAACAGACAGATAGACTTACTAAATTTCTATTAATTGGATAGGGGTTTTTTCTAGCTGGAACTAGCAATTGTACTTTCAGGGCACAGTTTTGAGAGCCTACTTCCCAGAGGGAGTTAGGAGTGAAAGCCATTCTGTTCACCTCTCATACCATGCATTCCTATCTCACTATGCTCATACCCTTATGCTACCCACTCAGTTTTCTACAGCTGCCATCTCTTATTATATCATGCCCTCAAAATCATTTCCTGTGGACTGTCATAGTCTCCTCATCTGCCTCACCCGCACCCTCCTTCCTCTTTGTTGGCTTCTTGATTGTCTTCTTTGATTTTTCTTTCCTCCATGGTCACATCAGCTCAGGATTAAACAATAGCTTTTTGCAAAAATTGCACATCCCTAGAGTAAAATCAACACATCCTTGATCTGATTTGATCACACTATGCAAAAGGTCTTGATATACAAGAAGATAAATCCCTCCATCTTTATTCTACTTTGCACTCCATCTCCCCCAAAGCATTGCAGTACAATTTAGAGATACTCCATTTATGAATCAATGATGCCTACATATCTTCCTTTGTGAGGAGGGACTTTTGTGATATTACCTTGGAGACTAATTAAGCTGAATATGAGTGCCGGAACACCTTGACACCAAGAAGGTTAATGGTCCAAACCTATCTCCCTCTCAGAGACGAGAAGCTTGCATGGAAGTCAACTTGGTGACATTAATTGTCATATCGAGCGGAGCGGAGTGAATGCTTCTGAAGTCATTCTTTGCCATTACATTAATGGCATTGCCGTGTCTATGTTCTTTAAGTAATTGGCAGTCTTTTTCTCACAGGTCCTGTCCTCCATTTGCTTTCACAGAAGATTAGACATTATTGTGTGCACTATCTTCTCAATGCATAAGATGCATGTATAGAAACCAGAATACAATATGTTGGTAGGACAAAAAGAAGACAGGAGTAAGAGGAAAGGAGGGGGGGAAGTGAAAATATGTCAGGTTTGTCTCTTCAACTCTTGTGAATAGTATTTCTGTTACAAAACAAAGCTTTAAGCATGACAGTTCCCATTATCCCTGAAGTTGGATATGCATTTTATTTTGTATTAAAAGAATTAATCAAAAGTGTCTTGATTGCAGCTGCTTTTGTTTGTGAAAAGCAAGATGTGAATGTTTTTGGTACACAAGATCAAGGAAGGTCAGAGCTAAATTCAGAGCTCTGTGGCTTTGTGTGGTTTATTCAAAGATCACTTTGCAGCAATGCATTAGTATTCAGATTTAGCATACAAAGGCTGATAACTCTGGATATTACTGCCACACATGAAAAGGAACGAAAATATGTGAGAGCCTTGAATAGCACCCTCCTCTTCTTTGGCTGGTATGGTCCACAGCAATTTCCCAGCTTTGTAAACATTAGGAGCAGCATATTCCTATATGGATCAAAGCACAGAATAGTGACAAAGTACAGGGTATGCTCAAATTCAGTACAGCAGAGTGAGCATCCCAGTTCCCATACCACCTTGAGATGGCTTTCACTCTCAAGTCTCTTTGGTTGAGTTAACCAACATTGTTTTCATTTGATTAGCATTTAATATTCATTCACATTCCCACCAGTTGTTCATGAGCTGGGAGGAAGCTGGGTCAACTTAAGTTGGAGGTGGAGAAATTTTGTCTTTCGGGCAGCGAAGTCCAGTTCTACAAGGGAATCACTGCTGTTAATGTACACTCATCCCAGTTTTGCTTCCAGTGAACACATTTTGCAGGTTTTTACACTGTTTCCAAAACATGCAAAATTTGTTGGAAGAAAAGATGTGGAAGTGGGAAGAAAGATTTGCAAAAACCCCTAAACCATGTTTATCTCTTTTAAGAACTATTGCAATATTGATTTCACAGACTAAAACAGCTAATTAAATAGTTGGTTGCAGGTGCAGAGATGAATGAATCTCTGGCCTGGGACAGACCACCCAAAAAGGGCGGCCTGTTGGCAGCCTACTTTCCTCCAGAAAGAAGCTGCAGCCGCCAAACTGTGCGGCTTCCCTCTGGAGAAAAAAGAACCTGGGAAAAACAGGTTCTTTTTACACTGCAGGATGGATGTAATGAGTGCATCAATGGTTATGTAAGCAACGTGCGGCGATATGTGGATGCCATGCGTCGCTTACCACACAATGGCAGCGCCCTTGTACACAGGGCACCACCATTGTAATGCCATCACGGCGTATTAGGCTTAGGGACCTTGCGATCGGTATGCCGCTTGTTGGTAGTATGTACCGCACCTGTGTTTTTTTTTCTTCTACAGTGCACCCTTCTTTTACGAGGGGGGTCCATTCCGGACATAAAAGAAATTGCGCATATGCTTGGTACAGTGGTGCGGCAGCACACACACACCGCAAGCACATGTGCCATTGTTCCTTCCACCATATGGTGCCACTTTTTCCAGTGCTGCTTTCAGCATATAATGCACCTGCGTATGACATGGACGCAATGTATATGCAAGTTTTTTAAAAAAAACTCAGGTTCTTTCCCCTCCCCCCCCTTTTTTTATTTATTTTTTTTTTCAGTAAAATCTGTCAGTTTTGATGCATTCTTCTCAAAAAGCAAACTCAAAGAAAATTCCTATCACTAAAAAATCCATTCCCCTTGAAACGTCTAGAGTTTAGCAGCCTGGAATGAGGCCTGAAAGTCATTTGACAAAAGAAAATTCAATAGATCCATGGAGGCTTTACCAGTTTTCTCTGGAAGCCACATGCAAAGCTGGAGATGGAGTCAGGGGAAGAATGGGGAGGAAGGAAGTGTACTTGTGACAAGAAAGTAATATGATGAGCAGGAAGGGGATTTAGGTCCCATTTCATGAGAAATGGCATGATAGAAGAGCTTTCTTGGGGGCTGCACCCAGGATATGTCATTCTTGTTCAAAGGCAGGTTAGGTTGGCCTTCTCTTTATAACCATTTTGCGAGTAACCAAAGACCTTTTTATTCAGATGAGATTTTGAGTTGTCACTAAAGAAAGGGCCTTTAATACAGGGATCTTGCAATTTATTCTTGTGCTTTTAAATTGCTTTTAATTCAGTCATGTCTTAATGTTATTACTGTATAAGTTTAACTGTGGGTGCCTCCAGACTGATTGAAAAATCCCAGATTTTGTTCCTGTTCTTTCTGATTTTATACTGGGTAAAAATAAATAAAAAGACTCTCATCAGACCGAAGCTAACAGAAAATTTTCTGGGATAAATAGACTGCATATGGATCTCTGAAATAAAATTGGAAAGAACAGGAAAACAATCTGGGACATTCTGGTCTTTTTAATCAGTCTGGGTGCACCCTTTGATTAATTATCTATGGCCCGTTCCGCACGGGCGTAAAGTACGTCCCCAGGACATACTAGGGTTAGGAAAGGACGTGCTTTACACATGACCCTAGCCCTAGTACGTCCTGGAGATGTACAAAATGACGCCGCCCATTCTACATGGGCACCGCCATCTCGATGTCACGGATGCCTAGCATTCACACATTGCGCAGCAATAATGTCACAAGTGCGCCATTGGTGCCTTGCAGCATCATTAGCGCGCCGCAACAAGAAGCGCCATTTTGGGGCTTCTTTTTTGCAGCGCAGAGGAGCCTCACGGTTTGGCCGCTGAGGCTCCTCCATGCAGCAAATGAAGGCACAGGCAGACCACCCATTTTGGGCGGTCTGTAACACGCCTAAGTTATCTTTTCTTTTTTCAGCCACCCTAAGTCTCCTTGAGAGACAGGTGAGATGTAAATCTAATAAATAAATGAACAGAAAAAGGCACAAAAAGGTAAAGCTGGGAAATAATAGGAAGTAGGGCAGATATTAATGACAAGCTGTCATTAAAAGATGATCTGGCAAGTAGCATAAACCGAGCAAGGAAAGCAATGCTCATTTCTCACATTCATTTTACAGCGAGGATAAAGCTGTAGGGGCTATGATGTCTGAATGAGCTGCCCCCTGTATGTCCTGGATTCCTGCTGAAGCTGGCAGAGGTATAAGTACAGCTGTAGATTAAATAGTGTTCTTACTGATTTAACAACTCCAGAATTATTCATATGGGAAGGAGGAACGGAGGAAAAGAAAGAATCTGTGTTGATCAGTAACAGATATTGTGGAGCTTATTGATCTGAGGTCATCAGCTGTTTGCAGGTGCTAAATGCAGCCTTGGGGGGAAAAAACAACTTGTAAGCATGAAAACACATTTTTAATTCTTCCCTGATCAGCAATTTGCCTCTTGGTTTGTCAGCTTGGTTTTGCTGGTTAGTGAAATGATGGGCTATTAACACACTCCCAGCCCTTGTTTAAAATTGAAATAAAGAAGCACAAAAAGGGACTAACAATCTGGCATTTGTTGCAAAGAGAAATAGATTAATCAATTGGATTTGGCAGCTTCAATATCTGAAACCAGAAGGAGTGTATCTGTTTATGATGTGAAATGCCGAATTAAGTGAAAGGCTTTAGGAACAGTTTACTTTTGGCAGTTAGCCCTTTGTAGACATAAGAATTTGATGTGGTGGCTGTTTCTGAGCTATACAGTGCTGTGTTTTGCTGCAGTTGATCGATTTCCACATACAATTGAAATGTGTGGCCAATCCCAAATCCTAGTGCTGCAATACTAATCACTTAACGATAGGACAAGTCACTTCAGATTAAACCATTCTTTTTGCATTTGTACATGACACGCTAGCCATCTGAACATCATTTTTCACTCAGTGTTTATTGAGTGCATATGCAGTTTTCAGTTGCTGAAAAATGTCTGTTAAATGAGCATCAATCTGCTACTTAAATGGAAGAAAAACAGTGACTTTGAAGCTTTTATATGCCACAGACCTGCACAACATGTGGTTCCCAAGTTCATGCTACACAGTTGTAGCACTTTGATCCCATGTTAACTTCCTATGGAATCCTGAAGTGTCTAATTTGGGGAAATCTTTAGAGATTTCTTGCTGAGAATTCTGAAATACTTCACAAAACTACAAATCCCAGAATTGCACTGGATGGAGCCATGGCAGTTAAAGCAGGCTTAAAGTGCTATAATTGTATAGCATGAAAGAGACTTTGGATTCAGCTATCTATTTTGACTGGCTTGCCAGTTGCTTGACATCTTTCCTGTTTTCTTAGTCTAAAGTAGAGAAGAACAGCAGCTTTATCACACCTTTGGTGGCCCACCATTCATAAGTCACAGGTCATCGCAATCATACCATAACCAAAGTAATTGAAATGGAGTAGAAGAAGAAAATGCTTAAATCTGTCAATGGCAAAGGCCATTATTCTCTTCTGACAACATCTGAAAATTATCCCAAGAAACAACAAGGAGATTGTATCCAGTTGGTAAGTCTTATGAAGACTAATGCAATAGCCATTTAGCACTTTCAAGTGCTGTTATATGTCTTCCATGTAGGTGCTTCCATGAAGAAACCGATGTGTCACCCATATATGAATGACCACATATTTATCTTGTGTGTGTGTATAAAATGCTGTATGTGCAAGTAATGACACATGGGTACCTTACATCATCACACTTTGGAAAGGTGTAGAACTGAATGGATTCATGCTAAATTAATTCAAAAATATTTGAATACCTCATTAAAATTCAGAAACAACTCAGAGAATTGTCCAAGCCAGTCCAAGGCTCAGAAAATTGTTGCATTTCTTCCCTGCCATTACTCAAAGACCTCTCTGATAGTTCCTTGAACAAGTCACTTTCCCTCAGACAAGTGACTTCAGTGGGAAAGGTGTGTATGAGTAGATTTGGAAAGAAAGATATTTTAGTAATAGGTAAACTTGGGAAGTTTGGAGGCTGGGAAATCTGGCTTGGACATTTTATGGAATGAGGAAGAGGTTACCTCTCACCCCATTTCAAGGTGCCATACGCTTTCTCCTTGGTCCATGAGCCACCATTGCAAGTTGGTTTACAGTTCTTTATGGCTTAGATTTGAATGACAACAAACACATACATGCGTAGATATACACAAGAGAAAGGATGTCCTTGAGTCTTGGCTTGAGGATGTTTGCCAGCATCTCTAGCAGAATTCATACAGTATTGTCTGAGCATGGGGGTCGGGGGGGTGATGCACTCCACACCACAGTCTACTCCTATACTGCTATGATGGCAGGCACTTGGGAATTTTGATCCCACTGTTGCCACCAAATTATGTGATGACCACTTAAATTACCAACACTAAATTTCTTTTAGGTGTCAGCAACCTGGGCCTTTTCATCCCCCCGCTGACACCAAAATATGTGATGTGAACACTCTAAACTCTTAGTGTTCAGTAGCGTGTTTTGTGTTTCAAAACTCAGGCCACGTGTTTCTTGAAACAATAACAAAAGTTTATATAAAAATAAAATTCTATATAGTATCAATGATATGAAGTTGTAATCATAGTTTTTCCTTGTATTACTTAGTTACATTTTATTCTTAGACTTAGTAGTGGCTTAGATTTCTTAGGAACCAACTGTTTCCAACCATATATTTTCTTCGTTACTGATATGCTTCACTTTCACATATATTCTTTAACCTCCCCAGGACTTCCCTGTTCCTCCTTGGGCAACTCTTATGACTAACTCAGCCACCAAAGCTATTGTATCCCGCAGGATAATAAATAACTGAAACCCTCTTCTAGACTTCAGTTATCTCTCAAGTCTCAATTTCAGACACTAACTATGGCCCGGTACAGACCGCCAAAAAAGGGTGGTCTGCAGGTGCCTAGTTTTGCTCTGTGGGGAATCTGCAGCCTCCAGACCACAGGACTTCCCCACGGAGCATAAAGAACCCGCAAAAAGCATGTATCAAGTACATCTGTACAGGGCACCGCCATTGTTATGCCCTCGTCATGTGCTAGGGTTGAGGCACGTGTGGGTGGAGCACCCTCGGCCAGCCCCTAGCACGTAATGAGGGCGCCCAATAGGCCTGTCTGTACCATAGAATCATAGAATCATAGAATCATAGAGTTGGAAGAGACCACTAGGGCCATCCAGTCCAACCCCCTGCCATGCAGGAAATCCAAATCAAAGCATCCCTGACAGATGGCCATCCAGCCTCTGTTTAAAGACCTCCAAGGAAGGAGACTCTATCACCCTCCGAGGGAGTGCATTCCATTGTCGAACAGCCCTAACTGTCAGGAAGTTCCTCCTAATGTTCAGGTGGAATCTCTTTTCCTGCAGCTTGCATCCATTGTTCCGGGTCCTGTTCTCTGGAGCAGCAGAAAACAAGCTTGCTCCCTCTTCAATATGACATCCCTTCAAATATTTAAACAGGGCGATCATATCACCTCTTAACCTTCTTTTCTCCAGGCTAAACATCCCCAGCTCCCTAAGTCGTTCCTCATAGGGCATGGTTTCCAGACCTTTCACCATTTTTGTCACCCTCCTTTGGACACGCTCCAGTTTCTCAATGTCCTTTCTGAATTGTGGCGCCCAGAACTGGACACAATATTCTAGGTGGGGCCTGACCAAAGCAGAATACAGTGGCACTATTACTTCTCTTGATCTAGACACTATACCTCTATTGATGCAGCCTAAAATAGCATTGGCCTTTTTAGCTGCCGCATCACACTGTTCACTCATGTTCAACTTGTGGTCTACTTGGACTCCTAGATCCCTTTCACACGTAGTTTCATTCAGCCAGGTGTCCTCCATCCTATATCTGTGCATTTTATTTTTCCGCCCTAAGTGCAATACCTTACATTTCTCCATGTTGAATTTCATTTTGTTAGCTTTGGCCCAGCTTTCTAGTCTATTCAGGTCATTTTGAATCTTGAATACCAGGCCTATATTACTGTCCCTCACTGGACATAACAGACCCTTCTTGATTTCAAACCAAACCCTAACTGACTATTCCCTCTGGAACTCTCGGAACTGTCCTCTCTTGGACTCAACTGTTCCCTCAGCTGCCAAATCCCAACTGACTCTCTCCTCTATCAGCATGGAATTTTCAAAAGTCCCAGCCCACATCTATTGGCTAGGCCTCAGCTGCCTTCTGATTGGTCAGCCGGGTGTTCTGTGCACCACAGGGGATAACGCTAAAGCATAGCCATCTGCTTCCTAGTAACAGGTGCAAAACAGAAGCTGCTGGAGACAAGCCTTTGGGCCTAGCTGTCTCTCAGGTTCTAGCTATATATTAGCACAAATAAACACAGTTTCTGTTTGGGGGTGCAAGAATACTCACAAAGGATCTTGCTCAACACGAAAGGATGTCTTACTGGGCTGGGTTACCTCATTACCAAAAAAAATCATCATCATCATCATCTGGTGCTGTTTCAGTAGGGCTTTCTGACTGAGCGAAACTGTTTCCTAGAATTCTTCCTACTAAAGTAGTGATGTGATGGAGAAATGCCATGGTGAGGAATGGCAGATGCCAGTCAAAGCAGCTGGGGAAATAGAATGGGCCCTGGTAGAATTATGGGCAAATTTATCTGGTTTTGCTCAAAGTAGCAGGTTTGTTCCATATGCATAGCGTACAAAAGCACACACACACTTACATATTTTTCTAACCCTACTGAAACAGCACCAGGTGCCCTAAAATGGTTCCATTTTTAACAGTGTGACTAGACGCAGAAGAGGAATTGTTTCCTGGTCATTATGGGAAAACATTAAGCTTAATGTTGTTTTATCCAGATTCCCCCAGAACTAAAATAAAGCAAGCCAAGCAATCACTCTCCCTGAGGTATCATTTCTGACCAGGTCTGTTTCTCAGTGGGCACCACCACTAGTCGGTATCTTGAGAATCCATGCACATGTTTAAGATTTTGCTTCCAAAGTGTCTCTCAGTTTCCTTCTAAGCTCCTGACTGCATTAATATGATAATGATGAGTCATTTAACACTAAATTCCAAGGGTGAAGCCAATTACCTGTGTGCATATTGGTTAATGGTGGAGATGCTAATGAGACCTTTTGCAGCTTGCATGAACTGAAATTGACCTATCAGAAGGTGTGATTCCAGCTTCACCTTAACTGCCGCTTGACTGAAATTATCAGAGAGGTATTAATATCCCAGCAGTCGAGAACAAAAGAACAAATGTGGCATTGATTTCTCAGCTCTTAGGGTCCCTTCTGATATTATCTTCACAACAGGGGAACTCCTACGGCTTGTCTTCCTCTTGCACAGCTCCAGTGTACATATGATGATCTGGTGAAGCCCTTCTCCGTACCAGCATAGCTTCCATTTGTGAGTACGGTAATACCGAAGAAGGTCTCATGTGGCCCAGATCTTCTCAAGTCTCTGGAGCAGTGTGGAAAGAGTACCAGTACACCAACCTCCACACCCTAGAACAGGTGTGTGGAACATTTAGCCCTTCAAACCCTGTTGGACTACAGTTTTCATCGTTCCTCCCCATTAACTGTTCTATCTAGGGCTGATGAGAGTTGCTTCTGAAGGATTTCCCACCCTTTCCTTCAAAATGCATGTGAGAAGGAGCATTTTCCAGCCTGTTGGTGGAAGGTAGATCCAGCAGCACCATAACCTTTGTGTACTTTTAGATTAGACTAAAATCCCCAAGGGTGCATCTATGCTGTAGAAAAAATGCAGTCTGAAGTGCTGTGGCTCCAACATAAGAAATCTTGGACTCTGTAGTTTTCTAAGTCATTTCTGCTGGTGCCTCACAAAACTAAAAATCCCAGGATTCTGCTAAATAGTAGTTAAACTGGTATCAAATGGCATTTTTTTCAATTGTGGATGCACCTCAAGTGCCCCTACTTGTTTAAATTATGGTACAGCCATGGGGTTGTTAGCCTTTCAGATTTTTAAGGTGCCTCTGTAATAGTGACCAAGCATCAGAACTGGCCCTCAAGGATGTTGGAAGACAGAGGTGGGTATGAGTGAGTGGCCACATGGTTTGCACTGCACTTCCTCAGCTAGCTACATGCCATCAGGTTTGAGGCAAACATACTTAAGCAAGTTTATCTTTGGATTACCACTCCCAGAATCCCTTAGCTAATCTGACTATTGACCACACTATTTGGGGGTTCTGGAAACTATAGAAATAATATTTTTAAGATTTGAGCAGAGGGAAGTCTTGAGGCTGAGGAAATGCAATTTGGGGGCATCACTTTCTTGCTTCAGGCAGCAAAATGGCTTAGACTACCCCTGCTAGGCTATATTAATTTATTATCTATTTATGGTGCTGCTAGTTAATCTACACACACACAAAAAGCCAACAATGTCTTTTTGGGCAGCCAAGGACACAATTCCATAAATATTCTGAGTAGAGAGACTAGGACTGTACCAAAAATAAGTTTCCTCTTTGATTTGGGGGCTGAAACTCTTTCTGTAGTGTGGTGATTTCTCCTAAAACCCTCTTAAATGGTATGAATTTTCATAGGTTTGTTGTTGTTTTAATCCTGTTCTCTGCTACTGTTTCTTCTGGCTGCTGCCACTTCAGAGCCATTTTCCCCTGGGCTGCTGTTTCATCTTCCTCTGTGGATTAGTTTTATGGCTAATCCCACCCAATCGGGGATCATGTAGTGAACAGAATTACATTATAGTGCTACACAGTCAATCAGCCTGCCTACATGAAATGTCACAGAGGGCAGTTGTGAATGAGGACAAGTAAGGGCAATTTAAAAGAATAAGTAAATATTTTCATGAGATTTGCCAGTTCACTTCTGTAAGTCTGTTGTCCTAGTCACATTTACCCAAATGGGGCTTACTTCTGAGTCTGTGTGTGTATGATTGTACTCTCCATGTGGGTGGTATTTTCTTTTTGTTTTGTTTTTTTACAGAAGAAAAAACTGTTCTTCTCTGTTCTTGCTCTGTTCACCCCCTAACCATTTCCAATGAGCAAACTGTAAATGCACATATCATTTGTTGGGCAATTTGTGGCAAGAAGGAGGCAAAGCCTTTATCAAGGTCATTCAGAAGATCAGTATGACAAATGAAAACTGATCTCCCTAACCACTGAACCATATTGCCTCTAATAATATCTCTTCCTTCCATTTCCTTTGATTTTATTCCGGTCTGCAGCTTTCTTGTCTTCAATAAATACTTGGAGGAAGGGGGTGTAGGGTAGACAGGCAAGCATTGATGTGGTTTGTGATCTCTGTGGATGCAAATTCTGTCAAAGGATCCCTAGTAGGGAGAATAAACATCTCAGTGGGGGCTTTGGAGATACCAAGAGGTAAATGAAAAAGCTCAAGGGATAAATGTACTGTGTACTGTAGCTGTTTGCCCTTGAAAGAATGAAATTATAGGTTTCATTAGAGGGCTACATTGCACAGCCACAATGCATAAATAGAGCATATTTATCCCATTACTTCTTCACCCTGCTGGGCTGTTGACACCTTGCTAATGGGAAACTTGTGGAATGTTAGGATTTACCTAGCACATTTGGCAACCTGGCAAGTTTACTCTGTGTTGTTTGGATGGAACCAGTATATTCACATTCAAAGTCTGTCACTAGCAAGATAGCAGACACGTCAGGCCTGAAATCCCCAGCTGATCTGTTCTGCTTGATTCAGTCCACACCACAATAGTTACGCATGTGTGTTTGTGTGTGTGTTCATGCTCCTGTAAATTCAAAAGAGGGAAGGCAATTAAGCAATATCTTTTACTGAAGTGCTTTCTGTCAACGTAGGCAGAAGTCAAGCTTTTGAATGACACAATTTTTCAGCAGGTGACATGGAAAATAAATCATCCAAATAGTCACTATGTGTAAACAGTGGTGATCGCTCACTTAGGTTGCAATCCTACACCCACTTTTCTGGCATTAAAATGTCACTAAACACAGAGGGGATTACCTCTGAGTAGACATGCATAGGATAACACTGTTAGGGGGCCACTGGGGAAGAAAGCAAGTTCTGTAGAACATCATAGCCTTTGTACACCAAAGGCTCTGGGTTCTACCCCCATTGAGAGGAATCTCGGGTATCTCTGTCTGATATGTAAAAAGAGCTTCTGTTAGAAGAAGAAATACTACACTATTTGGGCCAATGGCTTGGTTTACTCTACGGCTATATAATAATAATACTAATAATAGGATTTATTTATATGCCGTCCAATCACTGGGAATCCGGGCAGCTTACAACAGAGGGGATAATAGATGGTTTCCTGCCCTCAGGCTTACAATCTAAAAAGACACGACACAAAAGGAGGGGGGGGGGGGGGGGGGGGGGGGGGATCAGGTCCAGCATTCTTCTCTCCCTCTGAGGCCTGGACCAAGGACTGCCCCGCAGCTTTGGAACTCTCTTCCCGGCGAGCTCCTCTCGGTTACCTCCCTTGACCTGTTCAGGAAGAAGCTGAAGACCTACCTCTTCCAACAGGCTTTCCCCTAGGCGTTGTGATATCTGCTCTCTCCCCGTTACACTAGCACTTTTAAGCTAGTTATTGTTGTGGTTTTTAATGTTTGTAATTTTTATCTTGTTTTTAAAAATTTGATGTATTTGTTTGAAATTTTATAATGTAGATACTGTTGCAAATTGTATATTGTTTAGTACCTCTGTTGTAACCCGCTTTGATCTCCTTGGAAAAGCGGGCTATAAATAAACAGTGTTATTATTATTATTATTATTATTATTATTATTATTATTAGGTAGATGGACCAGAGGGAGGGTTTGTCTTCTTCCAGGCAGGCCTGGTGTGGAGCTAGCCTGCCTCTCTCTCCCTCAAAATGGTGGATGAAGGGAGGGCTCTTCTTCTTCAGGCTAGCCCTGGTGGAGCTGGGCCAGCCTATTCTCTTCCTCACAGGCCGAAAGATGACAGTTAAGGAGGGAGGAGCCTCTTTCTTCAGGCTAGCCCTGATGGAGCTGGGCCAGCCTATTCTCTCCCTCACAGGCCAAAGGATGACAGTTAAGGAGTTATATGAGTTTCTATAAAGCCTAACACATAACATTAACCAGAAAAGAACTTCAGATCAGTAATTGCCTGTTTAGTTTTTTGGACTTTTTCTGCAAACAGGTTGTGAATCTTCAATGTGAGATGGAATCTTTTGACACAGGGAGGACTCTGCCTTACACCATCTTGAGTGAGCGAGAGGCAGGCTAGCTCCACCAGGCCTGCCTGGAAGAAGACGAGCCCTCTCTTCATCCTCCATCTTGAGGGAGAGAGAGACAGGCTAGCTCCACCAGGCCTGCCTGGAAGAAGAAGAAGACAAGCCCTCCCTTCATCCTCCATCTTGAGGGAGAGAGAGACAGGCTAGCTCAACCAGACCTGCCTGGAAGAAGAAGACAAGCCCTCCCCTTCATTCACCATCTTGAGCGAGAGAGAGGCAGGCTAGCTCCACCAGGCCTGCCTGGAAGAAGAAGACAAGCCCTCCCCTTCATCCTCCATCTTGAGGGAGAGAGAGACAGGCTAGCTCCACCAGGCCTGCCTGGAAGAAGAAGAAGACAAGCCCTCCCTTCATCCTCCATCTTGAGGGAGAGAGAGACAGGCCTAGCTCCACCAGGCCTGCCTGGAAAAGAAGACGAGCCCTCCCTCATCCTCCATCTTGAGGGGAGAGAGAACAGGCTAGCTCCACCAGGCCTGCTGGAAGAAGAAGACAAGCCCTCCCTTCATGCACCACTTGAGGGAGAGAGAGGCAGGCTAGCTCCACCAGGCCTGCCTGGAAGAAGAAGACAGCCCTCCTTCACCTCCATCTTGAGGGAGAGAGAGGCAGCTAGCTCCACCAGGCCTGCCTGGAAGAAGAAGACAACCCTCCCCTTCATCCTCCATCTTGAGGAGAGAGAGACAGGCTAGCTCCACCAGGCCTGCCTGGAAGAAGAGACCGCCCTTCATCCTCCATCTTGAGGGAGAGAGAGACAGGCTAGCTCCACCAGGCCTGCCTGGAAGAAGAAGACAAGCCCTCCCTTCATCCTCCATCTTGAGGAGGAGAGGCAGGCTAGTTCCAGCAGCCTGCCTGGAAGAAGAAGAGCCCTCCCTTCCCTCCATCTTGAGGGAGAGAGACAGGCTAGCTCCACCAGACCTGCCTGAAGAAGAAGACAAGCCCTCCCCTTCATTCACCACTTGAGCGAGAGAGAGGCAGGCTAGCTCCACCAGGCCTGCCTGGAAGAGAAGACAAGCCCTCCCTTCATCCATCCCTTGAGCGGAGAGAGGGCAGGCTAGCTCCACCAGGCCTGCCTGGAAGAAGAGAAGACAAGCCCTCCCTCAGCCTCCACTTGAGGGAGAGAAGACAGGCTAGCTCCACAGGCCCTGCCGAAGAAGAAACGAGCCCTCCCTTCATCCTCCATCTTGAGGGAGAGAGAGCAGGCTAGCTCCACCAGGCCTGCCTGGAAGAGAAGACAAGCCCTCCCTTCATCCTCCATCTTGAGGAGAGAGAGACAGGCTAGCTCCACCAGGCCTGCCTGGAAGAAGAAGACGAGCCCTCCCTTCATCCTCCATCTTGGAGGAGAGAGACAGGCTAGCTCCACCAGACCTGCCTGGAAGAAGAAGACAAGCCCTCCCCTTCATTCACCATCTTGAGCGAGAGAGAGGCAGCTAGCTCCACCAGGCCTGCCTGGAAGAAGAAGACAAGCCCTCCCCTTCATCCTCCATCTTGAGCGAGAGAGAGGCAGGCTAGCTCCACCAGGCCTGCCTGGAAGAAGAAGAGACAAGCCCTCCCTTCATCCTCCATCTTGAGGGAGAGAGAGACAGGCTAGCTCCACCAGGCCTGCCTGGAAGAAGAAGACGAGCCCTCCCTTCATCCCCATCTTGAGGGAGAGAGAGACAGGCTGCTCACCAGCCTGCCTGGAAGAAGAAGACAGCCTCCCTTCATCCTCCATCTGAGGAGAGAGAGACAGGCTAGCTCCACCAGGCCTGCCTGAAAGAGAAGACGAGCCCTCCCTTCATCCCCATCTTGAGGGAGAGAGAGGACAGGCTAGCTCCACCAGGCCTGCCTGGAAGAAGAAGCCCTCCCTTCATCTCCATCTTGAGGAGAGAGAGACAGGCTAGCTCACCAGCCTGCCTGAAGAAGAAGACAAGCCCCCCCTTCATCCTCCATCTTGAGGGAGAGAGAGGCAGGCTAGTCCACAGCCTGCCTGGAAGAAGAAGAGCCCTCCCTTCATCCTCCATCTTGAGGGAGAGAGAGACAGGCTAGCTCCACCAGACCTGCCTGGAAGAAGAAGACAAGCCCTCCCTTCATTCACCATCTTGAGGAGAGAGAGGCAGGCTAGCTCCACCAGGCCTGCCTGGAAGAAGAAGACAAGCCCTCCCTATCCTCCATCTTGAGGGAGAGAGAGGCAGGCTAGCTCCACCAGGCCTGCCTGGAAGAAGAAGAAGACAAGCCTCCCTTCATCCCCATCTTGAGGAGAGAGAGACAGGCTGCTCCACCAGGCCTGCCTGGAAGAAGAAGACGAGCCCTCCCTTCATCCTCCATCTGAGGGAGAGAGAGACAGGCTAGCTCCACCAGGCCTGCCTGGAAGAAGAAGACAAGCCCCCCCTTCATCACCATCTTGAGGAGAGAGAGGCAGGCTAGCCCACCAGGCCTGATGGAAGAAGAAGACGAGCCTCCCTTCATCCTCCATCTTGAGGGAGAGAGAGCAGGCTAGCTCCACCAGGCCTGCCTGGAAAGAAGACAAGCCCTCCCTCATCACCATCTGAGCGAGAGAGAGGCAGGCTAGCTCCACCAGGCCTGCCTGGAAGAAGAAGATGACCCTCCCTTATCCTCCATCTTGAGGGAGAGAAGACAGGCTAGCTCCACCAGGCCTGCCTGGAAGAAGAAGACAAGCCCTCCTTCATCTCCATCTTGAGGGAGGAGGAGGCAGGCTAGCTCCACCAGGCTGCCTGAAGAGAAGAAGAGCCCTCCTTCATCCTCCATCTTGAGGGAGAGAGAGACAGGCTAGCTCCACCAGGCCTGCTGGAAGAAGAAGACAAGCCCTCCCTTCAGCTCCATCTTGAGGGAGAGAGAGACAGGCTAGCTCCACCAGGCCTGCCTGGAAGAAGAAGACAAGCCCTCCCCTTCATCCTCCATCTTGAGGGAGAGAGAGGCAGGCTAGTTCCAGCAGACCTGCCTGGAAGAAGAAGAGCCCTCCCTCCAGTCCATCTGCCTTGGTCCAGGCCACAGAGGGAGAGAAGAATGCTGGACCTGATCCCCCACCACCACCACCATTCCCTTCTCCTTTTGTGTTGTGTCTTTTAGATTGTAAGCCTGAGGGCAGGGAACCGTCCATTATTCCCTCTGTTGTAAACCGCTCAGATTCCCAGTGATTGGGCAGTATATAAATTATTATTATTATTATTATTATTATTATTATTATTATCGAGCAATCTAGTTCAGGTTGCATGAGGAAGTAGAAGAACAGATGTAGGTCAGACAAAATTGTCAGTTCTGGGTGTTTCACTATTTCTCGTTTTTCCAGTTTTAAATTTGGTCCATCCCAAACTTTGAGTTTTAGGGTTAATGTGGAAATGTATACACACTGCTGTGTTTATTTTTTCAAGTACACACATTTTCACTGGGAAATGTGTGCACCTGTTTATGACCATTTCTTCTAAAAAAAATCTATTTTCTACACTATTTTGCCTAATATACTCATTTTGAAAGCAGTTGTCCTAACAGAATTCATTTTGAGCATTATTTTTCCTAATGTACATATTTTTGTGTGCATGTTTATCAGGCAAGACTTAATGTTGTCTGCATTTTTAATTAGAGAACTCCCCTGAAAAATTCAGAGAAGTGTAAATTTCAGACAATAACAAGAGCTTCAGTTTACCTATTTATTTTAAAATGTGAAACTAGACAAATTGGCATGACAACATCACTTCTGTCCCTAGTGTTTAATGGTATGGCAAGATTTTTTTTCAAGTGTTGGCCTAGCAAGGAGAGATGGGAATGTGCCATTTGTGCAAAATGGCAGCAGAATGATTTAGGCTGGTGCTATTATGAAGTATGTTCACGTGCAGAAAGTTAATCTTCACCATGATAATTTTTCTTTTGCCTACAACTTGACTATAACCTTCAGGCTAACACTCATTTCACTAATGACACTGACCATGCCAAGAACAGTTATTTTCTCTTCTCCGTATAAGTCTTCATCAGCAGGAAGTGACTACTATTCTTTTCTCTATCTTTATATCAGTTACAGTACATTTTTGGATAACATCCCATGGCATATTTTCACCTTTAGAACAGAACAAAATTGGAAAGAAGTATAAAGTCCTTGCCAGTGTTCTCTTAGGCAAGGAATACACGGAGGTGGTTTGCCATTGTCATCTTCCAAGCATTAACCTGGCTCTGCTTAGCTTCCAAGATCAGACAGGATTGGGTAGCTTCAGGGTACTTAGGTCTCTTCCATTTAGGATATGGTGGACAAAACTGGTCCTTGACAATTTGATTTTTATATTTATTTATTTATTTAATATCATATCCCGCCTTTCTCCCAGGACATGATTCATGCTGGTTCTTCTCCAGGAAATAAATATTTTTAAATTCTATCTTGTCAACCATCACTCAAAAAAAAACACTTATACAAGTCGTGCACAGCTTTGTCAAATTTCAGATGTTCCACGTTCTGACACAGTCCATGTACTTTATCCCAGTATAGATGAGTGGATGCCTGTCCATACAGTTCTATATACAAGGGCAGGGTAGTTCCGTGTTCTTCAGACTGACAATTATTGGACTAAGGAACACACAGAGGCCCGCATCCTGTTAGGAGAATACACATTTGGAAGTTAACTTTACATCTGAATGCTAGCCCACATTTGAACCCTAAAATATATTTGATATCAACATATTAAAAAGAGACTTTGATGGCAGGTGAGTGGAGAATGAACTAGGATAGGCCCAGAACAAATAGCTGCCCCCCTAGACTAGTTGGAGCCAGCCAATAAATCACCCCAAGACATCAGCATAATCCCTTTGCTCAGCAGAGCAGTTGATGGGGAGTCTGGCAAGGGAAGATGATGGCATTTGTAAAGACGAGAATCTCTCTTACCAAGGTGTGGGTTTGCCATTTGTCTTAGGAAATGACACCTATCTCTGGAAATTCACAACTCTCAGCTCTTGGTTTGAGAACATATACTGAAACCATCAGTCCAAACAATCATGGACACATCCACTGCAACTCCCATCTAATAGGCCTTCCTGGAAAACCATTTGGCATAGCTAATTATTCCAGTTCTTTGATTTCTGTTATTAAAGCAGTTTGACCATACAAATGTTGGCCTCTAGCATCCAGTTCTTTGGGTTGAGTTGACTTTAGACTGGCTTGCTGCTGGTCATCCTCTACATTCCCTCAGTACTCAGCCATACCCCACTTTTCCAGGTGACTACTTGAATCCATTTCTGCCCTTTCCATTTGAAGCAAGTCTCACACACAATGCTGATAGCTTTAAGTGTCTATAGGAGAGCAAGAGAGATCACAAAAGCATCCATTCTCTCTCCATACCCAGACACAAAGTGCTTACTTCGGCTGCAGAGACCACTAGAGAACCTCAGCAGATTATGTATTTGTGTTGCATCTGGCTACAGTGACATGGCCAGACACTTACAGAGCTTCAGTGAGTCTATACTATGACTAAGGGGGCATTCCCACTTGCCTATAAAGCGGATCATGAAGCGAATTAAGAGGTGTCGTTCCCACTGATGCCCGAATTAGTTCCTCAATGCCCCGGAATTGTTTCCGCTGCGATTCGATTCAAAATTGAATTATATCATATAATTCGAATTAGACGCCTATAAACTGTTTTTTTAAAAAGTAGGTTATAACGCGGGTTATTTTTGAAAGTGGGGTG
>NC_056523.1:149665546-149712756 GCF_019175285.1 Sceloporus undulatus | reverse complement strand
CGATTCGTGGTATTTGAATGGGAACGAAAGGGTGTCTGATGCGGGAACCTGGAGATGGGAGGAGCAGCACTCAAGGGGCTGGCCTGGGAGTGTCACTCTCTTTGTTCTCTTTCTGCATCGCCAGCACCATTTTCTTTTCTTTTTTTAATAGTTTTTATTGATTAAAAAAAACGATTACATATAATAAGTCACGAAAACATACATACATACACACAAAAACCAACAATACCGAAACGAACACATGTAAGCTTCCTTAAACAGATTCCATAGTCTGAGCTTTCTTTAACGAAACTAACCTCCTTTTATATATATATATAACAATTGTGATTTAAAATCTATTTATTATATAAATTCATGTTGAAATAGCTATATTATCTTGTTTTCTTAATGGCAGAGAGTAATACTCTGTTCTAAATAAAAATGTAAATCTACCTCCACTCTCTATGGCTGACCTCTATAATACTTGGACTACCAAATAAATTTATTTACTATGCCTTCGGCTATTATAAATTCGATCAAAGGTGTCCAGCTTTTCTTCCTTTTACTCCAGTCTTTATCCCTAATCAAGCATGTGAGTTTGTCCATTTCAAGGTAAGAGAGTAATTTCAACAGCCAATCATTCCAACTCAGATTACTTCTTTCTTTCCATTTTGAGGCAAGGACTATCCGAGCGGCTGCAATCATATAAAACAAAAGTACACCATGTTTAGCTTCTAACTCTGAATCAAATATCATGTTTAGTAAATAAAGTTTAGGGTCTAATCTAAATTGGCAACCTAAAATTTTTTGAATCTTTACATGAATTTGAGTCCAATATTTTTTAGCTACTTCACAGTTCCACCACATGTGGAGAAAGGAGCCTGGAGCTTTTTCACATCTCCAACACATTGGACTGTTCTTTTTGTATATTTTGGCTAATTTTGTGGGTGTGAGGTACCAATGATTCTGCATTTTGTAATAGTTTTCTTTGATTTCCACACAAGTTGTGATACAATCTGTGTGCCCATGTTTTTTCCCACTGGTCCAAAGGTAGTACTTCATTTAAATCTTGAGCCCACTTGATCATCGATGGTTTCACATAATCTCCATACATTTCAATTTTCAACAAAAATTTATAAAAAAGTGAATTTTTTTTGGACTATCTGCAAATATAATCTTATCAAATTCTTGTGGTTCTAAATAAATGCCAAGTAGTCTATTATCACAGATATATCTTTCTCTAAATTGCCGAAACAAAAACCAGTTCAATGTAGACCCTTCTATGCACATTTCCTCTTGTGTTTTAAAGTTCCAACTATTAGTTACAGGATCAACCTTAATCATATCTTTATAAGTTAGCCAATTCTTAATATGCGTTAAATCCTTTTTGTAAAAGGCTTCATTGATTGAAACCCAGTATGGCAATTTATTGTAAATTAGTTGTTTAAATTTGAGCCAAACATTGATTAGTGGCTTCCTTATAAAATGATCTAAAAACACCTTATTAACCTTTATTTTATCGTAGAAGAGATACGCATGTAAACCATAAACCAAATCGACTGATTCCAGATTCAAGATCTCTCTATTTTCTAACTTAAACCAATCGATTAACCAATCGAAGCAACATGAATAAAAGTAGATTTTGAGATTCGGTAATCCCATACCGCCTCTTTTCACATCGTCCTGCATTGTCTTTAGCCTAACTCGGGGCTTTTTGCCCTCCCATATAAATTTGCGAAGTGCAATATCCCACTCTCTGAACGGCTTATCATTAACAATAATCGGAATTGTTTGAAATAAAAACATAACTTTGGGTAAGATATTCATCTTAATGGTAGCAATTTTCCCAAGCCAAGATAAACCTATTTTTCCCCACCGAATTAGATCATTTTTTATTGATTGCCAGACCTTCAAATAGTTATTTTTAAATAAATCAACATCCGCCTATAAAGCGGATCATGAAGCGAATTAAGAGGTGTCGTTCCCACTGATGCCCGAATTAGTTCCTCAATGCCCCGGAATCGTTTCCGCTGCGATTCGATTCAAAATTGAATTATATCATATAATTCGAATTAGACGCCTATAAACTGGTTTTTAAAAAAGTAGGTTATAACGCGGGTTATTTTTGAAAGTGGGGTACGATTCGTGGTATTTGAATGGGAACGAAAGGGTGTCTGATGCGGGAACCTGGAGATGGGAGGAGCAGCACTCAAGGGGCTGGCCTGGGAGTGTCACTCTCTTTGTTCTCTTTCTGCATCGCCAGCACCATTTTCTTTCTTCCATTCGCATAGCCTTTCCCCCGGTGGATTGCAACCTCTCCTCTGCTCCTCATTCATAGACCGATGTGTGAGGAGAGCCATTGAACACAATTTTTAACTATTATTTTTTCTTTTTTTCCCTTCTGCCTGAGCGCCTGAGCAGCAGATGGGCTTTGTAGTACATCCCTGCTTGATTGCCCCCCAGACAGCCCAGGGAGCAATGGGGGAAGCAAAGGGATTTTGGGGAAAGGAGACTCCTTCCAGAGGAACTATGGTATGGGCTTTGCAGGACATGCCTGCTTGATCGCCCCCCAGACAGCCCAGGGAGCAATGGGGGAGGCAAAGCGATTTTGGGGGAAAGAGACTCCTTCCAGAGGAACTATGGGATGGGCTTTGCAGGACATGGCTGCTTGATCACCCCCCAGACAACCCAGGGAGCAATGGGGGAGGCAAAGCGATTTTGAGGAAAGGAGGCCCCTTCCAGAGGAACTAAGGGATGGGCTTTGCAGGACATCCCCGCTTGATCGCCCCCCAGACAGCCCAGGGAGCAATGGGGGAGGCAAAGCGATTTTGGGGAAAGGAGGCTCCTTCCAGAGGAACTATGGGATGGGCTTTGCAGGACATCCCTGCTTGATCACCCCCTAAACAGCCCAGGGAGCAATGGGGGAGGCAATGTGATTTTGGGGAAAGGAGGCTCCTTCCAGAGGAACTATGGGATGGGCATTGCAGGACATCCCTGCTTGATCGCCCCACCAGACAGCAATGGGGGAGGGAAAGCGATTTTGGGGCATGGAGAGCCTGGACGCCCAGGGATCTGAGGGGGGATCGAGCCTTATCTTCTCTCTTCCCCAAAGATTCTCTCCCCAATGAAGCCCACTGCCTTCTCCTCCTTGATCCGATTTGCCAAGCCTCCTAGTCTGGGGAGACACAACAGAAGAGCCTTGGATGCAGCCAATTTTCATTGGCTGGCCTAAAAATAAAAAAGCCCTAGACTTGTGACGTCTGAAGCCTTGGTGCTTGATTGACAGCTTGTGGAAACAAATGGGAATGGGGACCAAGTTAATCCGCTTTAAAATAAAGCAATTTAAAATAAATGGGAACGAAAACAGGGTCTAAATGAATCGAGGTAATCTGCCCCTTTTGGTAATGGAAACGATGGAAAAAATTCTAATTATTCTCGGAACATAATCCGAATCAGAATCGCGCCAATATAATCCGTTTTATCTGCCAAGTGGGAACACCCCCTAAGAGGGTGAGCCCTGAAGGATTGCAGCCAGAGAGATTCACAGACCCTCAGGATGAACTTGAGATATTTGTGGTAGATCCTTCATTTTCACATTCCCTTGACATGCCCTTGGAACTGGGGTAATCACATGCCACCCAAGAGCTGATGTATTGAATGGTGCTATGTTGTGGTCCCCAACCACCTTAGAATCCCTCTTTACAAACTCATGCCACAGAAATTTGATTTCTTAGAAGCAAACATACTAGCCTAAACCTGAAAAACTCTCAGGAAAGCCGAATACAGCAGGCTAAATTAATCTGTTAGTCCCAACTAGAGTAGATTCATTGAACCAGTAAGATTTTCATAAATGTTGATTTATCCTATTTCCATTTATTCAAAGCCTCATTGATATTTCATATGTAAATCCCATCAATTCATTGGGTCTACTGTAATTGAGACTAACAGTAAGATTTAGCTCAATGTGCTGCATGATAAAACCTCTGCCTCTGGTCTCATGCAGGCCTGCACTGTGAAGATAGGAAGGCTCTAGAAATGATCACAAGGTCCTGTTAGCATGCCCCCTCCCCCAATTCATTGCTGTTTCTCAAAGAGACATCCAGCTGTAATGGACTACAAAGTCCATCATTCTCACCCAACACAACCATGGATGCATCAGGTGAGAAATCCTGCCGTAAGAGACTGTACAAAACAGGAAATCCTTGGTTTGAATTTCACTTCTGACATGAACATAAAAGCATAACAATAAAGCAGATGGGAGGAAAAGATCCAGCCCTCACCCCTTGACATTTTATGTTAATCTTTATAGTATAATTATGTGCTCAGTCTCCCAGGCTTCTCTTGATGCGCTCCCAAAACCACAGCTATAGAACACTGTCTTGTCCCTGTCAACATCAGAGCTCTGGTGTTGGAGAGGCAAGTGCTGTGGAAGTTTCCATGGTGGCTGAGAGGAAGTTTATGAGGTTGAACTTCCCTGTCTCTGTATATATAAGAAATACTCACAGAGGGGGTAAATCCAAGATATATGTTAATCTCTCAGGATGCCTCTACCCTTTGGAAGTAATGGAGTTTGGTACCACTTTAACTGCCACGGCCCCATGCTACAGAATTCTGGGTCTAAGATTTTGAAATGGGTCGTTTATTCTTGTTGTCTTGAGTTTCTTGAGGCTAATTCCATTTGAGATCCTTTTCAGTCCGTTTTCCACGCATGGCACTCTACAGAAACAGCTTTTACAAAGATTTTGGATGATCTTTTGCGGGCCAAGGCAAATGGCCTTTATTCTGTTCTTGTTCTCCTTCATCTGTCTGCAGCCTTTGACATCATCGGATATTCTCTTGACCTTGGGTTCTCGGAATCTGTTCTTAATTGGTTTAAAACTTATCTGTCAGACAGATCTCTTGCAGTGGTCACTGGTGGTCAGGCTTCATCTCCAATCCCGTCGTCTGTTGGAGATCCACAGGGCTCTGTTTTGGTTCCCTCATTGTTTTTTCTTTACACACTGTCTTTAGGCAAACTCATTAGTTTCTTTGGCTTTTTTTTTATCATCTGTACACCGACGACACTGAGCTGTATCTTTCCACCCCTGATTTTTCTCCAGGTCTCAAACAGCAAGTTTCTTCTCATCTTGAAGCTGTTTCTCAGTGAATGCGGCAATGGTGCTTGAAGTTCAATATGTCTAAGACTGAGCTTATTGTTTTTCCACCGAAGCTACCATTCAATATTCCTTTTCTATTCTTGTCGACAATATCTCTATTCGACCTGTTCAGGAGGCCCGCAGTCTTAGTTTCATTTTTGATTCTTCCCTGTCATGTATTCCCCAGATTCAGGCTATAGCCAAGCCATGTATATTCTTTCTTTATAATATTGCTAAAATCCAACCATTTCTTTTGGCCTCTACTGCCAAGATCCTGGTCCATGCCTTAGTATTCTCGTGACTGGATTTTTGTAACCTCCTTCTGGCACAGCTTCCTCTTTCTCATCTCCATCCTTTAATTTCTGCCCAGCATTCAGCTGCATGCATCATTAGTCCCGCTCACCGCTTTTACCATATTTCTCCTTTATTGTCATCCCTCCATTGGCTCCCCCTCCCTTTCCATATTCATTATAAACTGCTGTTGATGACTTTTAAAGCCTTGCATGGGCTGGCCCCTCCTTATTTATCAGAGCTTCTTCACACCCTCTGTTCTGGGAATCAAGGACTGTTGTCCCAGCCAAGGATTTTCACTTCTCCAGCCTGGATCCTCCCCTTTTCACTGGCTGCTCCTCACTCTTGGAACCTCCTTCCTTCCCGAATACAGTTCATCACCTCTTTAGCCAGCTTTAAAGCTGAGTTAAAGACAATACTGTTCAGGGAAGTGTTCCCAGATATCACATGATTATTATCCTAGGTTTATTTTTATTTGTTGTTTGCTATATTTTATTATTTAAATGTTAATATGTATTAATATGTATTATGTTTAATTATTTTTTGTAGAATGTATGTCATAGGCAGGTTTATTTTTATTTTATTCTATTTTTTACTGATCGTATGTACAGTGCTGTGTAAATTTACAGCGCTTTATAAATAAAGCTTTATAATAACAGCAACAACAGCAGTAACAACAACACACCAGCAATCTTTGCCAGGGAAGGCTAGAGACCTTGTAAAACCACAAGTCTGAGGATTCCATAGGATGATGCTAAAGCCCTTGAAATGATGTCAAACTGGATTATTTCTACAGTATAGATGTACCCTCAGACGCCTTCCCAGGGAGGATAGCATTGCAACCTAAGCCTCTCTCCCTCCCTCTTCCTGCCTCTGTCCATGTTTGTTTATGAGTGTGTGTGTGCTCATGTGCATGCATATGCACACGTGTTGTTGTGCATGCACCTCAGTGGCTGGATCGGCAGTATGGGAAAGAACAATAACTTGGTTGTGTAAGGCAGCTAAATAATGTGCTTGAAGCACTTTGAATATTTAAAATCACCATATAACCATTGTTAGTTGTCCAACATAGGCACCCAAATCAGCAAGTAGCCCAGAAGTCCAATGCTCCGGTATTTGAGAAATGTCAAATCCCATTCACCCTGACCTATGTTGAAAACCCTGGCATAAGCATGAAAGAAGTGAGAGGATGACAGCCACCATCACTTCATGGTAAATGGGCCTGCTGTTGGCAGCTTTTTGATAGTTTCCTGTGAGCCTGTTTAATTTAGCAGCAAAACTTGTTTTGAGGATAAACCAGTGCTGAAGTCAATGAAACAGCATCACTCCTTAGCATTTTCTTTGTAATCCTTTTGGATAATGAAAGTCTGATTTAAAATGCAAGTACAAATGATCTTTCATCTACACAGAGCAAGGAAAGGCAAAGTGGAGATGCCCCATAAAAGTGGTGAGAAGAGTAATGACATATACATTCAGTGTAACTGGGTCAGTGCATATGCATTACTGGTTTATAGTATTTTATACCACTTAAACTGTTGTGGCTCCACTTGACAGAATCCTGGGTTTTGTATCTTAGGGAGGCACTTAGAATTCTCTGACAGAGAGCTCTAGTCCACTTACCTGATAATTCTAAGTACCTCACTAAACAACAAATCCCAGGATTCCTTAGGATGGAACCCTGACGGTTCAAGTGATATTAAACAGCAGGATACACTCTGAGTGGTGTCAAATTGCTGTAACTGTACAGTGCAGATACACTTGAAGCCTCTAGAATGTGGATACTGTAGTTAAGTCTCTCCACTGCCAGGACCTCACTGGCATCATGGGCAGAGAGCTGGAAAGGTTGGAGTTGCTGCAGAAGTACAAAGGACTTGGAGACAGGATACCATTTATATCTCAAGATCAAGTCAATAGAGTTGGCCCAAAGACTGTTCTTCTATATCCCATCCTGTTTTCTTTGATCAACCAGGACTTACTCTATCATTCTCACCACATCATTCTCATCATTATTATCAATCATTTTCAAACTACCCTTGTGACCATGTAATCATGTAAAAAAATTGGACTCAGTCCTGTTGGGGCATTGTGTGCTCATAGATAGACTTACATGTACAGGACACAGATCTGCAAAGATGCAAAATGTCAATATTCAGTAAACAGCTGCTACTTTGTGGATATATAGCAAAGCCAGAAAAGGAACTAATGCACATTGGTGCCCAATGCGCAATGAGACCAGTATATATCAGTCCTAATGCACATCACATTTTTCCAGATGAGTATCAGGCCCTCTTGCTGGGGTCTCATTATGCATCTTTGCAATTCAATAACGGGATTTCTTAGCACCTCTGCTACTTAGTTAAGTGCATAGAAATTTATGTTGTGTGAAGGTACAAACAGGATTCCAGCCCATGTCACCCTGAATGTCCAGAGTTAGACCAGACCAGTTAAACCAGTTAGATCAGAGGCTAGTGACAACCCTCATCCTAAAATAGGAAGAGACCTGAAAAGCAAAAATTAAGTAAAAAAGAAAAATGAGTGGGATTTTTCTCTGCAGAATTTTAAAGGGAACATAAAGAAGCTTTCCCTATTATTTAACTGCTTTCTTATGTATTTATGTGTAGCATTCTATGCCTTTGCCTTAAACATTTCTGCTTGACCCTTTTCTTATAAAGAAGCCAAGGCAGTGCACATAAAAATGTATTAAAAACTAGCATATCACAAAAAACAGTACCAATTTAATCAATGCAAAAGAAAAGGGGTGAGGCAAAGCTGTCCCAGTGAACAATACCATTAATTTAAAATGCCTGGACCAATAAATGCCTCTTGACCTTGTGCCAAATAGAATACAGAATCACTTCCAATCATAGAATTGGTGTCTTTGGGAAGATTTCCAGAGCTAGAGTACCGCTATAGAGAAATGTTTCTCTTTGTAAAAATGTAAATGCATTTTTCTTTCAGTGTTGGAACTCAGAAAAGGGCCTACTTTTTTTTTATTTAATCTTTATTGTATTATTTACAACATAAAAAGGGCAATACCAAAACATTTCCAAATTCTTACTCCAATATTTCTTAACCCTCCCCTCCCCCACCCCACCCCCTCACTTTCTATTTTACTTACTGCTTATTTATTAGCTATAAAATCTCTATTTCTCAAAGATCTATCATCCTTACTTCCTTATCTCATCGTCTTTCATTCTATTTTGCTTAAATCCTAAGTTTATACAATAGTTAACTCTTTATCTATAATACTACACAGCAACGGTATTACTCCTTATTACCTTATTTAACCTTTCCCTTTTGAAACAATTCTCTTATTCTCGACCAAGTTAAATTATCTTCTTCTCGCATTTCATCTTTTAATTTCAAAGTTATGGTATCCATTTCGATGATTTCTAAACACTTCCCTAACCAATCCTCCACTTTCGGCACTTCCTTATTTCTCCAGACTTTGGCAATTGTTATTCTGGCAGCGGTGATTAAATATAATAGTGGTTTCAATTTTGGTCTTAAATCCTTGTTTTCTACTATGTTTAAAAGACAGAGCTCCGGGACCAGAGGGAATTCCAATTGTAAAATTATTTCAATTTTCTTGTGTACTTCTCTCCAGAATTTTTTTATCAGAGGACAACTCCACCACATGTGAAAAAAACTTCCTGTAGTTCGTTCACATTTCCAACATTTTCCTTTATCATTCTTGTATATTTTCGCTAATCTATTCGGTGTCATATACCATCTGTGCATCATTTTGTAGAAATTTTCTTTTAGATCCATACACAACGTAAATTTTAAATCCTGTCCCCAAGCTCTTTTCCATGCCTCGTACTGTATGTTCTTCCCTATATTCTGTGCCCATACAATCATACAATACTTAATTTGTTCTTGTTCCAATTCAAGTCTCAAAATTAGATTATAGAAGTTTGTTATTTTTTTTCTTATCCTTATCCATCCATATGACATCCAATTCTGTCTTCTTTAACGTTATACCTACATTTTTTCTGTCTGCTTTATATTTTTCCGTTAATTGGTAATATAAGTACCAATCTATTTTAATTCCCTCTTTTAGCATTTCTTCCCTAGATTTCATTATAATTTTTCCCTCCATTATCTTTACATAATCTTTATATTTTAGCCAATCTCTTCCCTCAATTCTGCTATAGAGAAATGTTTCTCTTTGTAAAAATGTAAATGCATTTTTCTTTCAGTGTTGGAACTCAGAAAAGGGCCTACTTTAACTGTCTTAGGTTGGTTAGGTACTAACTAGAGTAGACCCATTCAATCAGTTGTTGAACGATGAATCAACACATACGTAAATTCCATCAATCCAGTGGTCTACTCTAGTCAGGACTAACAACAGGAATTATGCCTTAGTGTCCAGGAAGAATGATACAGCAGGAGATGTTCTTTGACATATTTGCTACCCCAAGCATTTAAGACCTCAGAGGTAAGCATCAGTACATTGCATTGGTCTCTATAGGGAATAGAGAGCCAATCTAATATGATTCTATCTAGATAAATAAACCACAACTCTAGCAATCAATTCAATACCATTTCAAGCTTCTAGCACATTTTGAAAGCTAATATGTGGCAATCAATATCCAGAATATCCCTTTCTATAAAAGGCCACAGCTGACAAAGCAGCAGAAGCTAGTGGAAGCCACTGAGGCCTTTGGGATCTCTCCTGATGACACTGAGAAATACCACACCATCCCAAGCTATGCACATGTGATCCAGAACTAGTTGGAATCACTTCTCAAACTCATGAACCACCTCTTCAGAACATGACTGCCTTGACAGGAGTCATCCTCATTTTCTTCGCCCTCACCCATCCCATTACTGAGTCCAGACAGTGGGTCAGCAATACCTCTCCTGGGTCTAATGAGACAGAAACAGAGCTGGGTGACATCATACAACTTTGTTTCTCAGTGTTATGATGGCACTTCACTTAGACCAGGGATAGAGAAGCCATAGCCTGAGGGCTGCATGTCATTCCCCTCCTCTGATGTGCTTTGTCCTTCACTTGTCACAATTACAATTGATAAAGCAGCTGCCACTTTTCCTACCCAAATGTTGTTGATTTTACCACAGTATTTATTTATTTATACATACATACATACATATTTCAGCCAAAAGGACTCCCAAAGCAGCTTAAAAATCATGAATTTGACAGTTTCCTGCTCTCAGATGTACAATCTAAAAGGCACAGGACACACAAGGAAAATGGTATGGTTGTGGAGGAGAGGACTGCTTTTTTTTTTTCAGATGCTGGCTGCTCTTATTTCACTGACAAGCCAAAGCAATGACAATTGGAATCCAGAATGAGGGCTATTGTCAACCACTTGGGGATCAGGACAAAGCACAATGGAGCTGTGCCTGGTCTCTCTCCTTCAGAGATCAGAGCAATTATTAGACTACAGCTCCCATCAACTAGTCAACTCAGATCAGGAATGTTGTGAGTTACAAGCCAACAACAGTTGGAAGAACACATGATATCCACTCTTGTCCTACAGGATCTTCTAAAAGCTAAAATGTGAGAGGGTTGATGCCCCTTCTAGTTTTCGGGACAACTGCTGCTACTATAGTTGTTGTTAACATTGAGGGAGTGTGTAAGAGAGGAGAACAGTGAGTTGGAATCAATGTGATTGGTTATGAAAACAATAACAATAACAACAACAATAATATGCATGCACGTGTTGAAGGTAGTAAATGTATATGAAGTTGGAATAAATACATTTAATACAATCCAGCTGGTACATTTTTAATTAATACAATGAATTAAAGTAAATGATAATGTAAATGAAATTAAGGAGAGCATAAAACAAGTTGAAAGAACTTAATTAGATTACATTTGGATTAAATTTGTATGTGTGTGCACACATATGCACTTGTACCTATGTCCATTCATGTGTCTGCCCATCCATATGTATGTCTCAGTGTGTACAGACATGCACTTGTGTGATTCCCAAGAGATTCCAGGTGCAGCTCTCGGGGGAGGGGGGGGTGTATTTGCCTCTGACATAGATGTCAAAGACTGTGGGAAACAGTCCAGAACAATACAAAACCTCACAATTCCCCAGTTACTAACTGAAGACATCTTACAATATACAGTTGGCCCTTGGTATCCACTGGGGTTTGGTTCCAAAAACCCCATGGATACCAAAATCCATAGATACTCAAGTCCCATTGTATACAATGGCATAGTAAGCGATGTTCCTTAATATAAAATGGAAGAATCAGTGTATGCTTTGTGGAATTTAAATATTTTTAAAATATTTTCAAATAATGGAAGCTTGAATCTGTGGATAAAAGAAATCTGTGGATATGGAGGGCTAACTGTACTTAAAATACAATACAGTACCTATGACTGTACTAGGCATAGGCAAAGGCATATACCTGTGTTCCCCACCACCACCAGGTTCTCCACTTTTCCAACTGCTATTAACAGAAGATCATGAAGAAAATGGCAGCTGGGGCAACTAGGTGATAATCCCTCTCCTATTGGGTGAGGTTTCCTCATGTATGCCACTGATGATGGTGACTATTGAAGCTTTGGTTTCTTTGTGGCAGTCTTGAAGGTGCAAAACATCCTGGGAAACAATTCTATTTACATGCTGCTGCCACCATCACCCATTTTCAGATGTTAAAAGGTTACTCTGATTTCTGAATCTTTGAACCTGCTGTTGTTGACTTCTCTTATTAATATTACACTGTTAGTAAGTACTAAGTTGGTTTGCACTGTGAAGAATGTGGAACTGTTCCTTTTCACATCCAAGCAGTATATAGTTCACATAAGATGTGGAAAGCAAAGGAGAACCACAAGGACAGGTTTGGCAAATTCCTTTTTTGCCAAAGGAATGGCAAATAACTGCAGGGATTAGCAACAAGACAGACTTGCTTAAGGAGAAGGGGCCGCATGACCACAGAGGAAATCTTTGATAGAATATTGGATGGGAATCTGCTTTAGGTATTTGGAACTACCTGGACATAAATGACTGTGTCTGTGAACATCTAGAAGGCAATGCCATAATCAAAAAAAGTCAACATGGGTTTCAGAGAAACAAGTCATGCCAGACAAATCTGATCTCTTTCTTTGATAAAATTACCAGCTTGGTAGATGAAGGGAATGCTATGGATATAGTATATCTTGATTTCAGTAAGGCCTTTGACAAGGTTTCCCATGACATTCTTGCAAACAAGCTTGTAAAATGTGGGCTAGACAAAGTAACTGTTAAATGGATCTGTAATTGGTTGACCGGCCGAACCCAAAGGGTGCTCAACAATGGCTCTTTTTCAGCCTGGGGAGAAGTGACCAGTGGGGTCCCACAGGGCTCTGTCCTGGGCCCAATGTTATTCAACATCTTTATCAATGACCTGGATGACAGAATTGGGAGCATACTTATCAAATTTGCAGATGACACCAAATTAGGAGGAATAGCTAATACTCCAGAGTACAGGATCAACATTCAAAATGATCTGAATAGACTAGAAAGCTGGGCCAAAGCTAACAAAATGAAATTCATCACAGAGAAATGTAAGGTACCGCACTTAGGGCAGAAAAATGAAATGCACAGATATAGGATGGGAGACACATGGCTGAATGAAAGTACATGTGAAAGAGATCTAGGAGTCCAAGTAGACGATAAGTTGAACATGAGTCAACAGTGCGATGCGGCAGCTAAAAAGGCCAATGCAATTTTAGGCTACATCAATAAAAGTATAGTGTCTAGATCAAGAGAGGTAATTGTGCCATTGTATTCTGCTCTGGTCAGGCCCCACCTGGAATACTGTGTCCAGTTCTGGGCACCACAATTCAAAAAGGACATTGAGAAACTGGAGCGTGTCCAAAGGAGGGCAACTAAAATGGTGAAAGGTCTGGAAACCTTGCCCTATGAGGAACGACTCAGGGAGCTGGGGATGTTTAGCCTGAAGAAGAGAAGGTTAAGAGGTGATATGATAGCCCTGTTTAAATATGTGAAAGGATGTCATATTGAGGAGGGAGCAAGCTTGTTTTCCGCTGCTCCAGAGACTAGGACCCGGAACAATGGATGCAAGCTACAGGAAAAGAGATTCCACCTCAACATTAGGAGGAATTTCCTGACAGTAAGGGTTGTTCGACAGTGGAACACACTTCATTGGAGTGTAGTGGAGTCTCCCTCCTTGGAGGTCTTTAAACGGAGGCTGGATGGCCATCTGTTGGGGATGCTTTGATTTGGATTTCCTGCATGGCAGGGGGTTGGACTGGATGGCCCTTGAGGTCTCTTCCAACTCTATGATTCTATGATTCTACATTAAAATGTTCTTAATCTTAAATTTATTTCATTAAATCTATGGTAAATTTTGAATTGTGGGTCCATTGTGGATTTCTAAATTTTGGTACACACTTATCATGAATTAACTGGATGAAATGTAACTTATGTATTTTACTGCATTTCACCTTCCTGACAGTAAGGGCTGTTCGACAGTGGAACAAACTCCATGAGTCTCCTTCCTTGGAGGTCTTTAAACAGAGACTGGATGGTCATCCGTTGGGGATGCTTTGATTAAGAGTTCCTGCATGGCAGGGGGTTGGACTGGATGGCCCTTGCGGTCTCTTCCAACACTATGATTCTATGATTCTATGGTCAGACTGAAGCTCTGTCAAGACCAGTATTCTGTTTACAACAGGGACTAGCCAAATGGTGGCAATGGCTCTGGAAGAAAGGCCCAGAAATAGGAAAGAAAAAAGACCAAATGGGGTGGGGGTGCTTCAGATTACCATTTCAGTGCTGGGTGGCTGGGGATTATGAAATATGTAGTACAGCACATATGCAGACCACCAGACGGAGGGACTTTTTCTGAAAAAATAATGCAAAGGAAACCAGAAGAAATGTTTAATTCTTGCCAGCAGGCATGATGTTATGGCCACATGGAGAAGGAAGGAAGCAGGAATCAGAAGGAATTTACACTGCCTCTTTCCACACCATGACTATCTTTTTGGACATATGACCTTCACTCCCTTCAATGAGCTTCTGACACTGTATCTGAAGCTCATACACCTTGCCCTAAGTGGTGATACACAAATTCTATGATAGATATTATATAGCAAGTGCAGCTAGTTAAATCTTTGTATTGTTGTGTTCATATTTGTCATTGCCTTTGGCTGCAGCAATGAAGCTTATTGGTTTGTAAGGGCAGAACCAAGCACCACATGTAACAATCCCACAAAATTTGATAAACTAGGATAATTGTCTACCTGACAGTAGAGATCCAAGGAGAACTTATGGGTCACTGCTGCACCTCTGACTTCATCAATCCGAGGATGGATTGCTAGACTTGCCAACTGACCATAAAAATAACATCAAAGTGGCTTGCTCCTGTGCTTTGAACAGCAGCTTGACCTCCAGACTAGTAAGTGAAATCCTCCATTGTGTAAGAGAAAGCATAATCACCCAATGAATTATGTTTGCAGCTATGTGTGTCCTTGTGCCTTCAAGTTACCTGTCAACTCATGGTGACCCCCATGAATTTTTCACAGGGCTTTCTTAGGCCAGGAATACTCAAAGATGTTTTGCCAGTCCCTTCTTCTGAAATATAGCCTTAGTTAAAGGCACAGGAGAAGGCCTGTTCAGCAAAGCTGGGAACCTAAATTGCCTATGCATTAAAAAAAATAGCTGTGTTGTAATCAGCAGAATGACAAGGTTCAATGGACTCTTTAGAGACTGGAGCTCTATTGCGGCACTGGTTTTCCAGGCAATAGCCTTTGAACATCATCTCATGCCGCAACAAACCAGGCAGTCCCTTGTGAGCTACTGTGCATTTCAACCTCTTCCTCTAGGAGTGTGTTTCATCTCTTTTTTGAACCCGCCACAACTAAACTGTCTAAATAAATCACAGAACTGCATTTGATGTCTGAAATTCATTTGTATTTAATAAGGTAAGGTGCTATTAGCCACACAGCAAAGAAAATTTGTTTTTGTTTTATATTTTTAAACTGTGTAATTTTTTTTAACCTGACAGCGTCCCTTTAATTAAGCGATCAGACGAGCTGGAGCGTGAATAACAACGTGCTAATTCATGCCTAACAAGTTAGGCACAAGGCCAAGAAGGAACCTCTTACTGCAATTAAAAAAATTCATTAAAAATGTTTTATTTTAATGTGGGCTTTTAAAAAAAACACTTGTTAATTTAGCAAGAGAACTAATAAGTTACAAGCAAGGGAAGTACTCTTCAATTAATCTTCCAACTTAGCAGTCCTATGGACCAATGGGATCCCTAGTTTCTCCTCTGCAGCTGCGTGATAATTCATGATACCATTAGCTAGACAAAAGAGGAGAGGGATTAAAATGGAAGCCTTGGAAGGGTAGTTTAGTTCAGAGGAAAGGGGGACAAAATGTGTTCAACACCTAAATTTGATCCACAAGCTTTCATTTGTCTTGCCTTCCCTCTAATCCAAAACTATTTGATCACCCTCAAAAGAGTATGGGGGAGTGCTCCTAAGTAGCCGTTTATTAACAGTTGTAAGTATCATTAGGAGGAGTGATGTGGTGAAATATAGATCAGGGTAGGATGGAGTGGGGAGATCAGAATGCCATTTTTCCTGTTCAGAATGTCATTACACATTCCATCGTGGCATATTACTGAGATGATTAGTGGCATCAAATGACTTCTGAAAAATGATTATGTGCCATTAAAAACATTAGTCTGTCTGAAACCAGCACAAACAAATGGCCGTGCAGGGGATGAGTCATTAGTTTTAGAGGCTGGGTGATGTGATGGGAATAGCAGGGAAATATCTTTGCAAATTAGCAAGTGCAACAAGTTAAAGGGGATGTGGTCGAGGTGGTTTCTTGCAGAACAGAGGAATCAATTGTTTTGCAAAGGAGGGAAGGGGATGGCCTGAGGGAATGAAGAACTGTGGCTGGCTGATGAAAAATGAGGATGTGTTATGGATGTAGCTGGGAGATAATATTCTGCAAGAGCAACAGTGCATACATATTGGTTATGTATGTTTGATTGGTTATGACCTATAAAGCCCTATATAAATCAGGTCCAGACTATCTGAAAGATTGTATCTCTCTATCTGAATCTGTCTGAAGATCCTTGGGGGAGAGTTTTCCCTCTGTCCTACAACCATCACAGGACCATCATGGTGAGGACACAAGAGAAAGTGGCCTCAGTGGGTGCTGCCAGCCTATGGAACTCCCTTCTATGGGAGGCCTCCACTTTGCTCTCCTTTTCCTGACAGATAAAAACCTTTTTGTTCAAACAGGTTTTAATTAATTTTTTTGGTGGAATGGGTACATTATTAGAGAGCAGGTGCTATATTTTTTAACTTTGCAGTTATCTTTTAGAAGATGTTATACTTTTTAAAATGTAATTGTGTTTTAATGTGATGATTGTATAATTGTGCCTTTAACTTAACTTTAACTTTAACCAGTGCTGTTCAACATCTTTATCAATGACTTGGATGACAGAATTGGGGGCATACTTATCAAATTTGCAGATGACACCAAATTTAGAGGAATAGCTAATACCCCAGAGGACAGGATTAAAATTCAAAATGACCTGCATAGACTAGAAAGCTGGACCAAAGCTAACAAAATGAAATTCAGCACGGAGAAATGTAAGGTACTGCACTTAGGGAGGAAAAATGAAACACATAGGTAGAGGATGGGGGACTCCTTACTTAACAAGACTACTTGTGAAAGGGATCTAGGAGTCCAAGTAGACCACAAGTTGAATATGAGTCAACAGTGCAATGTGGCAGCTAAAAAGGCTAATGCAATTTTAGGCTTTATCAATAGTGTCTAGATCAAGGGAAGTAATAGTGCCACTGTATTTTACTTTGGTCAGGCATCACCTAGAATACTGTGTCCAGTATGCTCTGGGCACCACAATTCAAAAAGGATGTTGAGAAACTGGATCATGTCCAAAGGAGAGTGACTAAAATGGTAAGGGGTCTTGAAACCATGCCCTATGAGGAACGACTTAGGGAGCTGGGGAAGTTTAGCCTGGAGAAGAGAAGGTTAAGAAGTGATATGATAGCCATGTTTAAATATTTGTTATACTGAGGAGGGAACAAGCTTGTTTTCTGCTGTTCCAGAGAACAGGACGTGGAGCAATGGATGCAAGCTACAGGAAAAGAGATTTTGCCTAAACATTAGGAGGAACTTCCTGACAGTGAGAGCTATTCGACAGTGGAACATGCTCCCTCAGAGAATGGTGGAGTCCTTAGAGGTCTTTAAACAGAGGCTGCATGGCCATCTGTCGGGTATGCTTTGATTTGAAAGTTCCTGCATGGCAGAGGGTTGGAATGGATGGCCCTTGTGATCTCTTCCAACTTAATGATTCTATGAACTTTATCGCACTGGGGTAAAACCATTCCCCAGTGCGTTCTAACGGGCACGAGCAGGGCCGCGCACGGAACATGATGAGAACCGGATGGGGCCCAGAACGCGAGTTCACCACATGGGGAACGCCGCCGCACATTCCCATTGCATTCCAATCGGGTTCCAGAGGGCGCCATTTCTGGGAACTGTTTCAAAGCATTCCCAGAAATGGCACCCTCTGGAACCCGATTGGAATGCGATGGGAACGCACGGCAGTGGCATTCCCCGTGTGGTAAAGTCGCGTTCTGGGCCCCACCCGGTCCTCATCACATTCCGTGTGCGGCCCTGCTCGTGCCCATTAGAACGCACTGGGGAACGGTTTTACCCCAGTGCGATAAAGTTGTATGATTCACTATCTATTATCAATTTTTAGCTAATCTTATTTTTAGCCTTTTTAAGCCACCTTGGGTCCCATGTGTTGAATTTCATTTTGTTAGCTATGGCCCAGTTTTCTAGTCTGTTCAGATCATTTTGAATCTTGATCCTGTCCTCTAGGGTATTAGCTATTCCCCCTAATTTGGTGTCATTTGCAAATTTGATAAGTATGCCCCCAATTTTGTCCTCCAAGTCATTGATAAAGATGTTGAATAACACTGGGCCCAGGACAGAGCCCTGTGGGAATCCACTGGTCACTTCTTTCCAGGATGAAAAGGAGCCATTGTTGAGCATTCTTTGGCTTCAGCCGATCAACCAATTACAAATCCATGTAACAGTTACTTTGTCTAGCCCACATTTTACAAGCTTGTTTGCAAGAATATCATGGGGAACTTTGTCAAAGGCCTTACTGAAATCAAGATATACTACATCCACAGCATTCCCTTCATCTAACAAGTTGGTAATTTTATCAAAAAAAGAGATGATGTTTGTCTGGCATGATTTCTTTCTCTGAAACCCGTGTTGACTTTTTGTGATTATGGAATTGCTTTCTAGATGTTCACAGACTTTTTGTTTAATTATCTGCTCTAGAATCTTTCCTGGTATCGATGCCAGACTAACTGGACGATAATTGTTGGGATCCTCTTTTTTCCCTTTTTTGAAGATGGGGACAACGTTTGCCCTCCTCCAGTCTGCTGGCACTTCTCCTGTTCTCCAGGACTTCTCAAAGATTATTGCCAATGGCTCTGATACTACATTTGCCAGTTCGTTTAATAGCCTTGGATGTAGTTCATCTGGTCCTGGAGACTTATATTTGTTTAGGTTGAACAGGTATTCCTGTACTATCTCTTTACTTATTCTGTGCTGAAATTCCTCTTTTCTGTCCTCTGCTCCATTATCCTCAGGTTGAGCACCCTTTGCCTTTTCTGAGAAGACTGAGGCAAAGAAAGTGTTGAGTAAATCTGCCTTTTCTCTGTCCTCTGTTAGCATTTTGCCATCTTCTGCACTCAGTGGCCCTACCGTTTCCTTCTTCTTCCTTTTGCTGCGGACATATGCAAAAAAGCCCTTTTTGTTGTTCTTAACCTCTCTAGCAGGCCTGACTTCATTCTGTGCTTTGGCTTTTCTGACTTTACCCCTACACAGGCTTGCTATTTGTTTGAATTCCTCTTTGGTGATTTCCCCATTTTTCCATTTCTTATACATGTCCCTTTTTAATCTTAGCTCAGTTGAAAGTTCTTTAGTCATCCATCCTGGTTTCTTGAGACATCTCCCATTTTTCTTCCTCATTGGAACTGTTTGAAATTGTGCCTTCAGTATCTCCCTTTTGAGAAACTCCCATCCATCTTGAGCTCCCTTCTCTTTTACTATTGTTGACCATGGGATCACACCCAGTATTTCTTTAAGTTTACTAAAATCGGCTTTCCTAAAGTCTAGAATGCGTGTCTGACTCTGCCTGGCTTCTCCTTTCCATTGTATAACAAACTCCAGGAGAACATGGTCACTTCCACCTAAGGATCGCACCACTTGCACCCCGTTGGTTAGGATCAGATCTAGAATAGTTGAACCCCTTGTTGCCTCTTCCACCTTTTGGACAATGAAATTGTCTTCCAGGCAAGTGAGGAATTTACTAGACCTTGAGGATTTTGCTGAGTTTGAGTTCCAGCAAATATCAGGGTAGTTGAAGTCACCCATCACTACTACATCTCTCCTTTCTGCATGTGTGGTTATCAGTTCTAGAAAGACATCATCCAATTCCTCAGTCTGACTTGGGGGTCTGTAGTAGACGCCCACCATAACATCCTTGTTGTTTCCCTGCCCTTTAATTTTTATCCAGATGCTCTCCACCTGGCTTCCAGGATTGATGTCCGTAGTGAACAAATTTTTACTTTCCTTTTACTTTTACAATTAATGGATAAGATTTCATAAGTCTTACGTATATCTTGGGGAGAATGGAGAACATAACATATGGGAAGCACAATAGTTCAGTTTCATTCCCAGGAAATCGTGATCTACAGAGTCAGAGCTGAATTATTGCCAGCTAAGCTGAAAAAGATTCACAAGACAATACCAAACAAACCAATAAGTAGTGAACAACAAATAGCTAGAAAGAGGTTCTTCAGGACTTTGGAAGCAATGAGAAATGACATCAGACAATGATAGTTGTTAATTGTCTTCAAGTCAACTCCAACTCATGGTGACCCTGTAGATGAGACATCTCCAAAACCTCCTGTCCTCAGCTGCTCTGCTCAGGTCCTGCATGCACATGTGATGTTTTTCTGGAATTGCTTTGTACATTCAGTAGCCATCATATGTTTGCAATGTGGTCCCTAGTGCCTCTTTTTGTCCTGAACCTCACTTTCACTTCTGAGATTTCTCTCTTCATATGTGATTGGAGTCTATGTTGCAGAATTTTGACCATGATTTTGTTTGTGTGGTAAATTAATGCTATGATCCTGTTGTTGCTGCAGTCTTTTTTATCTTCTTTTTTTGTGAACGAGGATGTATATTGATTGTTTCCAGTCTGTTGGCCAATGTTTTGTTTTCCATATTTGTTGACATATATTGGTTAACACTAGAGTTGATTCTGTCAATGTGGATTGTAACAATTCTATTGGAATATCATCAATTCCAAGTGATTATTTTCCCCCAATTTCTCTTATTGCAGCTTCCACCCCCCTTTCTATAATTTGGGGTTCATCGTGTGGTTCTTCATTCCATGTGTCATTCTTTTTTCATCTCTTTTATATAACTGTATTGTATCCAATGTCTTTTTATTTCTATTTGATATTATAGTACAGTGGTACCCCGGGATACGAATGCGCCGCCTTACAAAATTTCCGGGTTACGAAAAAAATCCATTTAAAAAAACTGTTCCGGGTTACGAAGGTTTTTTCGGGTTACGAAAAATTTTTTGGTGCTTTTCGGTGCTATTTCACACGAAATCGCGGCTTTTCCCCATTAGCGCCTATGGGTTTTTCGGCTTGCGAAGTATTTCGGGTTACGAAACCGGCGGCGGAACGAATTAATTTCGTAACCCGGGGTACCACTGTATGATCTTTTTTTTTTTTTGTCATAGAGCATCCCAGCCCTTTATTTGACCTTTGAGTTCCTGAATCTTGTGGAAGAGGTCTTTCATTCTTCCTTTTTCATTGTTGTCTTCTATTTCTCTACATTGATTGTTACAGTAGTTCTCTTTATCCTTGTACATTAGTTGATGTGCTATTGAATTCATGATTCTCATTTTGTTCTCTTTCTTTTCTTTTGCTTCTTTTCTTTCCTTTACTGCTTGAAGCATTTCATCTGTTATCCATTGTTTCTTCTCTTTCCTTTTGGCCACTGATGGTGTCTTTCTGCATTCTTCCTTAGTTATGTCCTTGGCTTCTGCTCATAGTTCTTCTGGTTCTTGATCAATTGTGTTTAATATCACAAATTGATTGCTTCAGCCAAAACTAGAGCTCGGGTATGCACTGAGGGTTTACTTCCATTTTCAGTATGAACTCTAGAATTCCTAAAGGGTCTTTTGCCATCTCAGGAATACCTTCACCTGCAGAGTGAAGGGATGTTGGCTTGTTAGTGAATTCCCAACCCTCTGACTATGAATCCAGAATTGGCATGCAAGTTTCTTATGCTATTACTCTTTCTCAGACCCTGGGACCTTTCTGAATAGAGACTCCATGATGTCTGAAGCAGTCATATCATAAGCCTCATTAGTGTATGGCCCTTTTGTTTATGATAGCTGAATCATGCAAAGATCCTACAGAAGCTACACACAAACAGGGACAACCCCTTCTTATTAATTGGAGACGGTCTGCATATTTTACATATGGAACTACTCTTAACCAAGAAGCAATGGACAGCCCACTAAAACTGCCAAAGAACTCTGTGAGATCAAACCAAAGAGTTACCTAGTTCAATGTTCTGTTACCAAATGGCTATGAGAAGCTCAAAAAAAAGGGGGGGGGGTGCACCTTCCCACTTGTGCTCCTCAACAATTGGTACTGAAATTTATATTGTCTCCAGTGCTGGAAGGAATATATAATCTTGTAGCCTCAATCATGTATATCTTCACATGTGCAGCATAGTCCATCTAAATGCATAGAAGTTGTTTTGTTTTGTCAGACAGTACAAGATGAAAAAAATGCACTGGCATTAATATGTCTTTTCTCCAAGCCAGAAGCACCACCCTTCTCACATTATATTACCATGCATCTGAAGACTCAGTTGTGCCTCCCAAGAGCACATCAGTATCTTTTTAAAATAATGTAGGAAGTGGCCTGGAGACTTCATTAAAATCTGAGTTAATTGAGGTTAGCAAAGTCAAACTTTTGGTAATGTTAATTAATTCATAGACTTGTAGGAGCTTGAAGAAATCTGGAGGTAATCCAACATAACCCCTGTGTGCTGAGGCAAGATCTTTTATAACAAAAATATTTGAAATAATAATACTAATCCAAGAAAGGGCCTTTTTTAAAGGAAAATTCTAGCATTCCATAAACAGAAGTTAAAAGCATCAGAGAATACTGATGCCTCTGAAAACATTTTCTAAGGGCTAATATATTCAGTGATGTTTTGAAATATCACAATTTTTAAAAAATTGGTATATGAACTAAAGGGTTTTTATGCTATTGGGCCTCTACCACATACTGGGCTAAGAGAGATAATGAAAATGAAATGCAATAGGAAAAAATCATGGGAGCAGAAGGGAGGGGTGTAACAAACGGCCACTTCCTAAACATCTGGAAAATGGAAAGTCACCTGAAATTACTCCAGATATTGATACTTAGTGAGCTGCTGTGGTATAGTGGCTTGAGCATTGGGCTATGACTCTGGAGAGCAAGGTTTGAATCCCACCTCAGCCATGTATAACCCTGGAGCATGTCACACTCTCTCAGCCTCACATTATGGCTATGGCAAACCCCCTCTGAAGAAACCAATAAAAGCATTATAGGTTCACTGTAGGGGCATAAAAAGTTGGAAATAACTTGAAGGCACACAACATTAGCTATTTGCTACAGAAGGAAAGTCCTTTGTAGATCCCACTGCAGAAGTGGCTTTTTACATCTCATTACAAAACACACTAGGGCCCCATTCCCACTGGTTTATAAAGCGGATCAAGACACGGATTATGGGGGTATTGTTCCCATTTGCACGCGCATTCGATCCTCATTGCCCCAATTTCGTTTCCATTGGAATTCGGATCTGATCCCCATGTAATCAATTTTTCCTGGGAAAACCTAAATCAGTGGTGGATAATCCGGGTTAATTTGGCTGTACTTTTTTGGAGGTTTTTCCTGCACCTCCCGAGTCTGATTTGGGGCAAATGAATGGGAGCAACAAGGGTGTCTGATTCAGGAACTTGGGGATTATTATTATTATTAACCTTTATTTATAAAGCGCTGTAAATTTACACAGCGCTGTACATACAATCTTTTTAATTGGACGGTTTCCTGCCCTCAGGCTTACAATCTAAAAAGACATGACACAAAAGGAGAAGGGAGTGGTGGTGGGGAAGGGGATGAGGGCCAGCAGTGCTCAAGGGGCTGGCCTGGGTGTGTCACCCGCTTGTTCTCTTTCCTGCATTACCGGCGCCATTTCCCCCCTCCCCCCCCAGTTCATGTAGCCTTTCCCTCAGTGGAGTGGGAAGCAGGGTAGGGAGATCACATGTGTAGACAAATTTATTTTTTTTTAAATTAAGCTTTCAATCAGCTAGGCACTCTGTCGGGTGTCCAAACATAGCAAATTGCTACACTGACCGCCAAACTCAGTAAACACATTACGCCCCCCCCCTACAACCTCCCCCCTGCTCCACATTCATAGATCGACGTGTGAGGAGAGCCATTGAACACCATTTTTAACTATTTTGTTTTTTTTAACATGCCTGCTCGATCGCCCCCCAGACAGCCCAGGGAGCAATGGGGGAGGCAAAGGGACTTGGGGGGATGGAGGCTCCTTTCCCCTTTCCCAGAGGGACTGTGGGAAGACACAGGAGAGCCTGGGGGGCAAAGGAACTTCGGGGAATAGAGGCTCCTTTCCTCTTTCCCAGAGGGACTCTGAGAAGACACACAGGAGAGCCTGGGGGGCAAAGGGACTTTGGGGGAATAGAGGCTCCCTTCTCCCTTTCCCAGAGGGGAAAAGTGCCTAAGCGATTGATTGGCTGTGATGTGAAGCACCTAGGCGCTTGATTGACAGCTGCTTTTAAAAAAAGAGGTTCCGGAAGGGCAATGGGAATGGGGAGCAAAAAAGTCCGCTTCAAATTACAACTGAGAAAATTTCAATGGGAACGAGAACATGGGTAAAAAAACCTGAGTCCGTTTACCCCCTTTCATAATGGGAATGAGGGACCAGATTCGAATACGACTCAGGGGGAAAATCCGAGTCAGAATCGCAGCCATATAAGCCACTTTTTTGCCCACTGGGAGTGGGGCCTAAATGTGAGTTGGTGCTGGAGTGCTATAATTCTGCTCCAGTAAGCCAGTGCCTGTGAAGCAAGGCTGGTGGGTATACCTGACAGGGCTTTCTCTGTAGCAGCACCTTTACTGTGGAAGTCCGCCTTTAGGGAGGACAGGCTGGTTCCATCACTTTTGAGTTTCCAGTGAACAGTGAAGATTAAACTATTTTGCTTGACCTTTAGTAGTTCTGATTAGGAGTGTCTACTCTTGTTGTTTTTACAAAGGTGTTTAATTGTCTAGTATTAAAATTATTGTTAATAGGAATTTGGGGGAAATCTCATAAATGATTTTTTGCTAGTTATTAACTAGTTATTGCTGGGATAAGTCCTCTTTAATCACGATGTGTGTGAAATCACACAGCGCAATCACACAATTTTCATGGGATAATGTTAGTTTAAACCCCTGATTTACAATTAGCAATTCAGGAGGTGGATCCGTGTCTTACTTAAAATCGAGTGGGTATGCTCACCGGAAAAGCTCTGTCTTAACTGCCCTCCTGAAGGTTTCCAGGGAGGTAGTAAGACGGATCTCTTCCAGGAGACTGTTCCACAATCTTGGAGCAGCTATCGTAAAAGCTCTTTGGGAAGTTGAAGCATATTTGGTTATTGTTACTTCCAACAGGTTCTTCCTCGTTGTTCTAAGAGTGCGGGACAGATTGTATAGATCCTGTAAGTAACTCGGGCCCAAACCATGTAGGGCTTTCAAGGTAATAACCAACACCTTGTATTGTGCCCGGAAGCAGATTGGGAGCCAATGGACATCTTTTAAGATTGTTGTTATGTGGTCAAACCTTGAAGAACCAGTGACCAATCTGGCTGCCATATATTGCACTAATTGAAGCTTCTGAAGTTGGTACAAGGGTAGCCCCATGTAGAGCGCATTACAGAAATCAAGATGAGAGGTTACCAGAGCATGTACTACAGTCTCTAGGTCCGTGATGGCGAACCCGTGGAATGCGTGCCACATGTGGCATGCGGCGCGGTTTCGCCAGGCACGGGGGGGCGAAGGAGAAGGCGGAATGGGCGCGTGCCCGTTCCGCCTCCTCCCTGCCATTTTCGGGCCTCCCGCTGTCTCTCTGAGAAGCATACTGAGACAGCGGGAAGCCAGAAAATGGCGCCTGGGAGGAGACAGAGGCGCGTGTGCGTCTGCCTCCTCCTCCCAGCCCTCTTCCCTCCCGGCTTGCCTTCACTGGCCGGGAAAGGGCTCCATGAGGCCCTTTCTCGGCCAGCGAAGGCCGAGGAGGAGGTGGCTGGGACGCAGCCCAGCCGCCGCCTCCTCCTCCCGGCTTGCCTTCACTGGCCGAGAAAAGGCCTCGCAGAGCCCTTTCCCGGCCAGCGAAGGCCGAGGAGGAGGCAGCTGGGACGCATCCCAGCCGCCTCCGCCTCCTCCCAGCTTGCCTTCGTTGGCCGAGAAAGGGCCTCACGGAGCCCTTTCCCGGCCAGTGAAGGCCGAGGAGAAGGCGGCTGCGACGCATCCCAGCCGCCGCCTCCTCCTCCTCCCAGCTTTCCTTCATTGGCTGAGAAAGGGCCTTGTAGAGCCCTTTCCCGCCCAGCGAAGGCCGAGGAGGAGGAGGCTGGGACGCATCCCAGCCGCCGCCTCCTCCTCACGGCTTGCCCTCACTGGCCGGGAAAGGGTGCTGCGAGGCCCTTTCTCGGCCAGCGAAGGCAGAGGAGGAGGCAGGTGCGACGCATCCCAGCGGCCTCCTCCTCCTCCCGGCGTATCAACCGAAGTTGGTACCAAGCACTTCTGACCATCACATCTACTTGACATGACAACTGTAGAGACGGATCCAGAAGTACTTCCAGACTGTGAACTTTGTCCTTCAGGGGAAATGTGACCCCGTCCAGGACAGGCTGGTAAATTTCCTTCCCCAGACCTGAGGTGCCTATTGCAAGTACCTCCATTTTATCTGGTCTCAGCCTGAGTTTGTTTTCCCTCATCCAGCCCATTACCGATTCAAGGCAGGTATTCAGATGAGAGATGCCATTCTTAGACACTGAAGCAGTCAGAGGCATAGACAAGCATATCTGGGTGTCATCAGCGTACTGATAACACCGCACCCCATGTCTCTGGATGATCTCTCCCAGCAGTTTCATGTAAATGTTAAACAGCATGGGGGACAGAATGGCCTTGAGGGACGCCAGATGTCAGCTCTCTCTTGGAAGAGCAACTGTCCCCCAGCCTCACTGTCTGGAATCTGCCCAAGAGGTAGGAAGGGAGCCACTGGAGCGCAGTGCCACCGATGCCTAACTCCCTCAGGCATTCCAGAAGGATGCCATGATCAGTGGTATCAAAAGCTGCTGAGATGTCCAAGAGCACCAACAGGACCACACTTCCCCTGTCAATGCCCAGACGGAGATCATCAACCAAGGCGACCATGGCCGTCTCCACTCTGTATCCCACCCTAAAGCCAGTTTGAAATGGTTCCAGATAATCGGTTTCATCCAAGACAGCTTGGAGTTGGTAGGCAACTGCCCTCTCAATCACTTTGTCCAAGAATGGTAACAAGGAGACCGGTCTGTAGTTGTTTCCCACCAAGGGATCCAAGAAGGGTTTTTTTAAGAGCGGTTTAACCACTGCTAATTTTAACTTTAATGGAAATTTACCCTCCCTGAAGGATGCATTAATTATAGACTGTAATAAAATAATCACAGCTTCCCCACCCTGGGCGGTCAATCAAGATAGGCAAGGACTGAGGGGGCATGTCGTCTTTGTAACGCTTCCAAGGAGCTTGTCCACTTCATCAGTATTTACAAACTCAAAATAATAATAATAATAATAATAATAATAATAATAATATAAAATGATCCAGTTTAATAGAGTCCACAGAGTCACTGGATACCTCTCTTATTGTTTCTATTGTAATGCCGGCATCAGGATCAGCCCTTATCCGAGAGATTTTATCTGCAAAAAAAGTCATTGAAAGCATCACATCAGGCCTTAGTTGGTTCTAATAAAGGATTCAGGGTGAGAGACAGTTGGGTTAACTCATTAACCACCCTGAACAGCTCTGCTGGATGAGACTCTGCAGGCGCAATACGTGCAGCATAGAAGGAATTCTTTGCTGCACCTATTGCCACTCCATAAGAGTCCAATGGGTTCTCATGGAGCAGGGGTAGGCAACCTTTTTGAGCCGGGGGCCGGGTTGCTGTCCCTCAGACAACTGGGGGGCCGAAGCCAAAAAATAAATAATTTAATGATTTTTTTTTAAAAAAATAAATATATAAATAAACAAATGTAGAACAAAATTTTCAAATGGAAGACACTTTTTTAAAAAAATGGAGGACATGAGAAAAAATTTGCTGATTTTTAAAAAAATGTTAATATAAATGCATGTTTCTGAGGCTTCTATAGACAATTGCCCCTCAGCGGCAATCGGCGGCAGGACCGGGCTGGGGCCAGTCCCAAGGCCTCGCTGGGCTGCATCCGGCCTGCGGGCCGCAGGTTCCTACCCCTGTCATGGAGTGTCTTGTCAGATAAATGCTAATGTTTCCACCAGCATGGCCCACTTCATTTGTCGAAGATCTTCTGTATACCAAGGTTTTTTATTTGAAGCTGGCTGGAAAGGACGCTAAGGAACGATACTGTCTATAACCCTGGTAAGGTCGTTATTCCAGGTATCAACCAGGGCATCAACAGAATCGCCGTCAGTCCCTACCATAAAACCCTCTAGGGCAGTGGTTCCCAACCTGTGGGTCAGGACCCCTTTGGGGGTCGAATGACCCTTTCACGGGGTCGCCTAAGACCATTAGAAAACACATATTTGCATGTAGCAATGAAAATAATTTTATGGCTGAGGGGTCACCACAACATAAGGAACTATATTAAAGAGTCGCGATATTAGGAAGGTTGAGAACCACTGCTCTAGGGCTTCTTGGAACCTTTTGGGTTCCATCAGCCTTCGAGGGCAGACCTTTCTAATAGTTCCCCCACCCCTGAGGGGGATGTGGGTGGTAGCCTTCAGTCCCACTTTGACTAGGAAATGGTCCGTCCATGACAGGGATAGGTATGAATTACCGCTACCCACGGTTGTTCCTGATCTGTACTAAAGACCCCATCGAGTATATTACCTGAACAATGTGTTGGACCCGAGACTAACTGGGACAGGTCCATGGGTGACAGGTCCATGGGTGAGATCTGATAAACCGACCTCGAAGGGGATGTTGAGGTACTCCAGGACAAGGAGCTTTGGAGACTCCAGCACCAGCTGTGCCAGCTCGGCCAGGGAGCGTGTTAGGCTACAGGGTGGACGGTAGACCAATAGAATCCCCAGACTGTCCCTAGCCTTCAGGGTCAGGTAAATACATTCAATGTGGTCTGTTTTCTGGACAGGTTTCCTAGTCAATGTGAAAATGTTTTTGTGGACCAAGGCAACCCCTCCCCCCCACACCACCACCCACTTTACCTGACCTGCTCCTTAACGGCATACCCAGCTGGAAGGAGCTGACCCCATATTGCATTACTACTGGCCCTCAGACAGGTTTCAATGATACAGGCCAGCTCGGCATTTTCATCCTCTAGAAGATTGTGAATTATATGGGCTTTGTTCTTAACTGACCTGGCATTACATAGGAGCAAGGAGAGGGTCTGTGGTATGGCTGGAATGACCCTCAGTTCTCTTGGGTTAATAGGGTGAATGGAAGATGAGATAGGTATTAAGCATCGATCTTGTCTTCCCTTACACTTTGTTTTCACCCTGCTCCCGCTATATCTCTTCTTGCCCCACTCTACTGCAATTGCTGTTCCACAGACTTGATCAGTATTATTATAATTCCCCACATCCATGTTATTGCTTCCCTGAACATATCTTTTTTCTTCCATCCTAATGATGATAATAACAATAAATGGAGGCTTATTGTTTAAAGCCTGTTTTGTCATCTTGGCTTCGAGAGAGATTTCTGGTTTGATCTACTCTAGGATCCATTTGTTTGTCTTTTTGGCTGTCCATAGAATCCTCAGCACTCATCTCCAGTACTGTTTCTCAAATGAATAGATTTTCTTCCTATCTTCACTGTCCAGCTCTCAGATTGATGCATGATAATAGGGAATACAATGGCTTGTATGATTCTAACTTTTGTGCTAAGTTGTATATGTTTGCATTTTTGGATTTTTTTTTAGTTCTTTCAGAGCCACTTTCCCCCTTCTTCTGATTTTCTGACTGCACTCCCTATTCCTATCAATGTTTGATCCCAGATATGAGAACTCTTTTACTATTTCTATTTCCTCATTGTCTAGTTCTAAATTGTGTAAGTTCTCCATGGTCATTATTTTTGTTTTCTTTATGTTTAACAATAAGCTTGCTTTTGCACTTTCTTCCTTGATCTTCCTTAATAGGTGTTCCAGATATGGGAGGTTTTCTGCTAGTATTATGGTGTCATCTGCATATTTTAGATTGTTGATATTCCTTCCTGCTATTTTCACTCCTCCTTTTTCTGTGTCCAAGCCTGCTTTTCTTACAATGTGTTCTGCATATAAGTTGAACAAGTGGGCTGAGAAGATGCAGCTTTGTCTGACCCTTTTACCAATAGTAACCTCTTGTCTTGAGTACAGATTCCTCATCAGGACTATCAGTTGTGTTGGTACTCCCATATCTTTAAGGGTGTTCCATAGCCTTTCATGTTTTAGCCTACTGGTGTCCATTAACCAAGATGCAAGAACTAGTATCTGTCTTCCTGAATGGTCACTAACCTAGGAAGAATGAATCAGCAAATCCAATTTCTCTACTATTTCTAGCCTTTTTCTTAAGGGGCAATTGTATTCTGGAACCCATCGAGGGGCTGGTTATTTGCTAGAGCAAATCCTGATAATGTTGTTGATGATGATGATGAAATCCTCTGCTAATCCTTTCCCTTGTTCCCCATTGTTCTTCTGCCCTGTTCCTGGATGAGGTTGTTATACCACAGAAGCCCTTCCTCTTCGATTGCAATCCAGGCTGTGACAAGCAAGGACCGTTTTATTGTATTTGATTTGGCATGTAATTACCTCTGTCCCTTTTACATGGAAATGTGAAGATACCTATTAAGGCTGCCTCTAGATACCAGCTTCCCCAAAGCCTGATTGAGCACTATAGTGCTAAACCAGAGGAATGTGTCTCAAGGAAAAATGCACCTGTGTGAGCATGTGTGAAACCTTTCCCCCTCTGTTTCAGGCTTATGGAGACATCTTAAATATCACTACGGTCCTATCAGTCATTGAGCTTTTGCAATGTTTCCTACATAGCCCAAAGCTAACGGGAATGGGCATTCTCTGCCAAATAGAATTGTATCTAAAAGCCAATGGCTTAGATGTCATTACCCTGCACTGGAAACATTCTGTCTTTTATTTAATTTTTTTTTTTTTAATTTTTGGTCCAAATGTTCTCCCCCTTCCTTCCTGCCATCCGGCTTGCAGCCCAGCAAACAATCAGCAGGATGGCTGAGCTGCCCAGAGGCTGGATTTCTTGGCCGGTTGCTAAGGCAATGCTTTATGAAACCTTCACTACCTAGACTCTATTTCTTAGCAATTCCTTCTAATCTTATGACATTATTGGCCTAAATCCAATTGTTAGTCCTTTCTAGAGTAGACTCATTGAGTCAATGGGATTTACATACTGTAAGTATTGATTTACCAAGTTCCTGATGATTCAACGGGTCTATTGTAGTTGGGAGGAGCTTTTGGATTTATTTGAATTTTTAAATAGTATTTATCTGATAACTATTCTTCCTATTTGTCCCACATAAAAGGAGAAGAGAGGGATTAGGATTTTGTCTCTCATACATTTAGCAAGCAATCATTCCAAGTGAAATCCTGTTCCAAAAATAACAGCCTGAACTATTTAGTTTTATTTATTAAAATATTTATTTATATACCTTCCAGTATTTTACAGATGAAGACCAGGATGCATGTGACTAAGTAACACCAGAATGTGCTCAAAATGGCAAAAGGACATTAGTGAGGATGAGCAGATAAGGAGAGACTACAACAGTTTGTTTTTGCCTAAATCTCCTCGCAAGGGCAAGAGTCTGCAACTTCTCTCCTCTCCCCCGACCAAGGGAATTGAATATGAATGACTTTTGCACTTCAGATTCCAGTTGCATCAACAATTGCCACATAGCCTGAAAAACCCACAAAAAACAATGCAAACAGTCAAATAGTTAACCCATATTTTGCAAAGAAAATTCTGGGTGCATCTACACTCTACAAATAATGCTGTTTGACGCCACTTTAAGTGCTGTAGTTTCTTCCTTTGGAATCCAGGGATTTGTAGTTTTACAAGCTCTTTAGCCTTCTCTACCAAAGTGTGCTACAAAACTACAAATCCATGATTCTGTAGGATGGTGTGATGGAAGTTAAAGTGATGTCAAACAGCATTATTTCTACAGTTAGGTGAACCCTCAGCTTTTTGTTTTTTTTAAAAAAAAAAATCTCAGAATGTCTCCCAAGTCCTTTAGTCGCTTCTGGCTTACTTCCTGCTTTAAGAAAGGGCTTTTCCTGGGCACAACACAGCCTAAAACAGGGAAGCAAAAGCATGGCAACATTTAAAAGAAGAAGAAGAAGAATGTCCAGGATGAGTAGTCAGTGGCTGAGAACCTCAAACATTTGGTGAAAGTCATGTGCAGCCAACATCCAGTCCAAGTAGGTTTTCGCCTCTATTTTAGAAGAAGGTAAATACTTCAGCAATCCAGTCAACAATCTCCAACATAACATCCATGTTAGTCCCCCAATTAAAAACTCTTACCCACATTTTTTGTTTTAAAAAAAACCTCACTGCCTTGAAATGGAAGTTCTGGTTTGCGGGCTGGAAAACCACAAGTGACCAAGTCACTGAGCCCCTGCCCAACATACTGCCAGCTTAGGAGGAAAGTTACATTTTGTATGGAGAAAAGTGTTTGAAAAAGATGGAATAGTGAGTTGTTGCTATTGTTGTGTGCCTTTAAGTTGTTTCTGACTTATGGTGCCCTTATCTCTTTCATGGGGTTTTGTTGGTATGATTTGTTCAGAGGAGGTTTGCCATTGCTTTCCCCTGTGGCTGAGAGCATGTGATTTGCCCAAGGTCACTCTGTGGGTTTCATGGCTGAGCTAGGAATCAAATCCTGGTCTCTAGAGTCACAAGATGAAAGTATAAATATAACATATATTTAAAAGACAATTAAACTACTATAAAGTTAAACTACTAAAAGTAATTAAAAGATTATATACAAACCACAAAACAGCACTGCACACTATTAAAAGGCCATCCCAGTCAGTTTCTAAAAGACCATCCTGGACTCCCTAGGGAGGGAGCGCCAAAGTCTGAAAGCAGCCACTGACAAGGCCCTTTCCCTTGTTCCACCAAAGGAGCCTGAGAAGGTGATGATGACAGGGAAAAGGGCTTCTCCTGAAGAATACAGAACTTGAATGAGCTCATATGGGAAGATATGGCCCTTCAAATAGTCTGGGCCCAAGTCATATGTGGATGACTTTAAAGTCATGACCGGCACTTTTGAACTGTGCCCCGAAATCTCTTAGCAGCTTCTTGTATATGTTTTAAATAGTATAGAGGACAACGGCAATGGCCAAGGAATCAAATAGGAATCTCCCAGCACTAACTCCTGATCATGTGCCTTCAAGGAAGAATGGAGCCACTGTAGAATGTAGAATAGTACTTCTGAGTCCCATCCCAGGAAGCCAACTATGGTCAACGGTATCAAAAGCCACCAAGAGCTGAAGCAGACAGGCAGGAAAAAGCTCAATTCTGGATTTTATGAAAGCGGGTCAAAACCTTGTTGTTTGCATGCCCTGCTTCCAAGGTGGGCCAAACATCCACAGGCTATCCACATCATATGGTGTCAAGCAACACCACACAGGTGTTTTTTTGTCACCTCCCCACCATGCATGCACACCTTTGCACAAATACACCACCTATCACCCCCAATTACCTCCCTCTTCCTACCCAGATGCCATTCCATTAGACGGCCACTTGTACGAACAGCCACACAGTTGCACATTTCATGCACCACCTGTACAATGCATCAGTGTATCAGTGTACCCACTGATACATTGACCAAGCACAATCATAGAAGCCCCCCATATATGCCCTCTTCACTAGCCTTCATCCAATGCCCCTCTGGTTTGTGTATGTTGTAATTATATCCATTACTTTATTGGCGATCGCATTTTTGCTTTGCCACATTCCTGTACAGGCTGTTTATATGCTGATGCAAAGATGCACATTTTCTGCTTTGAATCGGAGTATCTCAACTTCTTCTTACTCAAGTTTTCAGTCTCAGAGTGAAGCTTTCTTTTGCTTTCTACCCAGTTTTGCCTTGTGCATCTTCTAAAGACCCTGCCTTCAAAGCAATTAGGAGCCACTTTATTTGGCCAGTGCAGACTATTCTCAAAAGGCCATGTAGAACCAACTTCATCATCCACATCTGAATGAGGTCCTCCATCAAGTCAATCAAAGTTGCCCCTATCTCATAATCAGCTCTGAAACAAGACTGAAATTGATCTAGATAGCTAGCCTCGTGCAGGAATCCCTGGAGTTGAGAAGCCACCACATGCTCTACTACTTGCCCAAAAATGGAATATTGGAGACTAGCCTATAGTTAGCCAATATATCAGGATCATGGGATCTTTTTTCAGAACAGGTCTTAACACAGCCTCCTTCAGGCATTACTCATTCCTCTTAACTATTCAGCCAATCCCTCTCTGTCATTTTCACTAGATGAATACATTCAGCCCTCCTTATACATGAATTTTTTATCCATGGCTTGAAAATATATTTTAAATATATAAATTCTAAATAGTAAATCTTGATTTTCCATTTTATATAAGGAGCACAATTTTGCTATGCCACTGTATATAATGGGACTTGAGCATCCACAGATTATTTTATCCACAGAGGGTCCTGGAACCAAACCTCAGGGGATACCAAGGACCTACTGTAGTAGAAATTACAACAGTCAACCACTCCCACCCCACCACCCCTATGAAATAATGTCCTGTTTCCATTACAGAATTGAAAGGCAAACTACCCCTGCACTGAGGCTAATGCTGAAGAAAAGAACATGGGATAGTGATCCTCTGACAAAATGGGGATCTGGTCTCTCATGCTTTCAAGACTGCATAAAGCCTAACCAAGCCATGCAAGTGCTTCAGGTAGAAACCAATGGAGCAATCCATTGGAGACAACCCACTGGGATCTCTTTGAAATGAAGCCATCTCATTTGCTTGTGTGGAAAAACGTCCTGGTCTTAAACTGCTTGTGTGGAAGAATTTCTTGGGTGGATCTCTCTGCTTTCACTCTGTCATCCTGAATGAATCCCAAATCTGTCATTTGAGGTTCTCACCTTAACTTCTACCCTCATGAACTAAGATGAAATAACTCTGTCTTTAAAGGCTGCTTTGCCTCCAGCAGCTGTTCTCCAGCAGTGACACCATATGCACCACTCCACTGACTTTGTAAATGGAGGTGCTCTTTAACCTCTCACACAATAAATGAAGAGTTTGCAGGGCTGTCTGGTTTTTGTGACATTGCCCACTGCATGTTAGCACAGGCCACTCTATGTTCTACCAATTTTATTTCTATTTCTTCTTTTAAGATGCCATAAATCTAGTTAATAGTTACATCCGGTGCATAAAAATCAAAATGTCACATCAGTAGAGACGGTTCAATTGAAGGCATATTGATTGTCGCAGAGAATATTCTCACTTTATTCACCTACTTAGTTGCTTCCCCTAGGCACATATGAATTCATCAAATATTGTCATGGTGCATAATAACACTTGTTCCTGGGTGTTGATGTAACGGCTCGAGCTTCATACCAATTTCTCCAGTCACGTACACACTTAGGAAAGGAACAATGTCTCCATGAAATGAACATGTCTGAGACTGTATAGTTTGTGCAGTCAGAATGCTCTGATAAATGATGCTTCTACACATACCTCAAACCAAAGCAGTACCCTGTGGAAATAAATGTGGAGAAAAACCACAAATGGATGAGAAAGGAGCAGCTCTTTTGTTCCCAAGGATCCTGTATAATTCTCTGCCACAAAATGTGGTTGCAAATAGAGCCAAAACAAATAAATGAAATGAACTGAGTACACACATCTCACACGTTGACTTCTTTAGGGTTAATGGATTCACCGGACTCCAAAGAGTGTTTAGCTGTTAAAATGAGGAGATAGCACCTCACCTCAAAGACATGTCTTCTCCTCTGGAAGCTTTTAGCTGAACTGTAGCTGTGTGAAGATTTGTTGTGTGGTATAGAATGGCAAGGTGAAGACACTCTGTGTATCCCTAAAGGTCTTTCCCTCTATATCTGTTATGTAACATGTTCTAGGGATGCTTACAGAATGAGAAACAGGTTTTGGACATAGAAGGCTGCACCATTTAGATGGTTCATCTAACAGAAGATTTGTTTTGTAGATGCTGGGAATTATTTCAGCCTAAGTATTCTGTGTTTTAGATACATGCGGAAATCATACCTATTTATACAAATCTTTTCTGTGTAGTCCCTTCTAATATCTATTTCATGGGCCAGGTAAATACTGTATGTTACATTTTGTATTGTGCATTTCTGTTACGCACATATTTTGTCTTATTATTGCTCTACACTGGTTTGAAATTTCCAGATCTCAGTGGTTTATAACCACTTGTATATAAATAATAATGAATAGGACTGAACTGCAGCCAATTCCTAGTGAGTCCTGGCCTAATGTTTAACTTTTGTTCTATTCCTGAGACAATAGTTAATTCCCTCAAATTGCATTCAATAATAAGGTACCATTATGAGGAAGGTACACAGTTCTGAACCCATCCAAAAGCTTTATACTTCTCTAGAATTTCCTAGCAGTCCATTATGATCATATTATACAAGCCATACTGGAATCCAGGACATACTATTATAATACAAAGTCCTTTATCTGATCCTCATTTTAATATATCTCATTTCTTTTCCTTTGGTCTTTTTGCTCAACATTCCCTTGTGCTGACTTCTTTTTGACAAAACAACAATAAAAAAGAAATCAGCCAAAGAACGAACAAATGACAGATTCCCTTTTAAAAGCAAGAGAATTAAACCTCTGCTTTAATTCCACCTCCTTGCAATATCTGTTTACTTGACAGTATTTTCATATTGTCGGTTGTGAGAGTTCTGCTTGTAGCTGCCAGAGATCAATTTTTGTTAAATTACTGTTAAAATTACCTCTGGTTTTAAAATATAAGCAAGCATTAACTGAACAGCTGTTATAGACATAGCAGCAACTTCATTTATGATTTATTTGATTTTTCCAAATGCCTTTTTAAAATATCATTTATTTTGCTTGATTTATATTTTTCTGTTTGTCTTCCAAGCCAATTGCCAATCACTTCAAAGATATTGTACCTATGCTATTTAAATTAACTGCACTTATGGCCATTATTTCAAAATGAGTTGGTACTTTTCCGCACACTGAAGCGTTTTTATTTTGTTTTGTTTTTTTGCTGTACAGGAGAGGTTTGAACAATGGCAGCTGTCAGCTGTCGATGGTTCCTGACATCAACTGACTAGTTTTTAATCCTTCAGAAAGGCATGTCCCCTGGGTACTTTGGATAAAGAATCTTACATTACGTTTTATGTAGCAGCTCTTGAGGATTAACAATACACTTAGATACACTTTTAAATACTGCCCTGTTGTTTAAACATCTGCTATCAATTCATGATTGGGACAGAGTTTCATTGATTCATTCAGTTCAAGAATGAGGCCTGAATTCTATGGTAACCTCAAGTAGAGTAGGTCAATTGAACCAATGACATTTACTTATTTGTTGACTCACTGTTCAACAATTTCATTTACTCTAGTTGGGATTAACCAACAGTATTCAGGTCTGAGTATCCTGGATGACCAATTCTTGGGAGGGGAATCAAACCTGTTATCTGTTTATATGTTCCAGGGTAAATCTTGGGCTAGGCAGACATATAGGCAGATCATAAACTGACCAAAGAGGTTACAGCTGAACTCTAGTGAGCATCTTCCCTCACTTTTATCATTCAGGTTTTGAAGACAGCATTTCAAAGCAAAATTTACATTTACATTTTTGAATGTCTACCTTTACACCTGGAACTCAAATGTTTAAATATGATAGCTTATCTTGATTGTGCTGATAATGGTAGACTTCAAATATGTTGTTGTTGTTAGCGTCATTTACCTTCAAGTTGCTTCTGACTTACAGAGACCCTATCACAGGGTTTTCTGGGGTTGAGAGGGTGTGTCACTCATCCACAGTCACCCAATGTGTTTTCATAATCAAGCAGAAAATTGAACCCTGACCACCAGAGTCCTAGTCCAACACTCAAACCACTACACTACACTGGCTTGCTTCAAATATGTAGTACAGTATGTGTTTATTTTTAAAAAAGAAATTAGGGGAACTGACAGAGAAGATCAATTTAATCAATATAAATTAAAACAACATTAAACAGTAGAAACACATTTAAACATATCTAAAATATGTTAAATGGTTTAGCAGTTAAAACAAAAGGAAACAGTTTGAAACCTGTACAGATTGGGGAAAACCATTAGATGCCAACTGCTTTCATGAAAAGCCATGTTTTAACCTGGCTTTGGAAAGAAACCATCTCTGTGTCAATCAGGTCCCAAAGACATATTCCACAATCTGGATACCAAAATGGAGAAGGCTGTGGGACACCGAGGAGGGCCCTTCCACCAGGCTTCCTGAAGCAGGTTTATAGGTAGGGGATGTTTCTTCAAGTTATGAGGTTTTAATTGTACTCAGTTCATAATCTGTGGAATTTATCACACGAGCACCAAAGAAAACAGAAACATATCAGTTTGTGAGCAGTCATTATCGCAAATCTTGTCAACAGCACAACTGGAGCTGTTTCTGCCACTGAATTCTCTTCTTAACTGCCCTCCCCCAACCCCATCTCCCTGTCCTATGTCCTACCCCGCATATCTTTTAGGGTTTTTTAAAATGCAATTCCAGAGTTGCGCTAATGTGATTTAAGAAAGAAAAGAAGAAGGGGGAAAAAAAATTTAAAAATGAAACCAGGCTGCTTGGGAATACTGAGGGGGACAAGGGAACAGGGGGAGAGGAGGAGAGGAGGAGAAACTGAGAGCGCATGACTGCCAATATTGCAACTGCCACAGCAGCAATGTTTCACACCTGAGATTAATGGGACTGCAGCACAATTGGGAGCTCATTGACAGGTTTTTCCCCGTCAATGAAAAGGGATGCTCTAACAACACCTGATAGCAAAGCAGTGACAAGATGGAGACAATGTAGCGTGATAAGTATTGCCAAAGGCACTATTCTCTAGCTTTAATAGCAGTTTTAAAGCCTCGTGTGATAATCTCCTATGTCAGCTGTCATCTAGCCTGTTGTACAGCCTGTTTCATTTCCCAGGGATCTTCCATAAACCAAGGAGAATTGCAGATCTGTACACTGTGTATGATTGTATTATTTCAATTAATATATATATATATATATATATATATATATATCACCACCCCTTCCCTTTACTGGCATGTGCAACTCCCAGCTCCATATGTAGTTCAATGTGCTGTCAAATGTCAGAAATTAGTTACTGTTCCAAACTCTTTCTTTCTTTCCTTCCTTCTTGAAAAGGTTTGTGCTCTATCTTCAACATTGTCCTTCATTATCTGTCAAATTCTGACAATATCTCTTAGAATAGCCATTCATTATCTGCCAATACTAAATGCCATCATCATGATTATCATCACTTGCTCTAATAGTGAACTGTGATAGTGAGTGCTGACAGAAATAGTGCCAAAACAGGCTAACTGAGTAATGAGTTAGTGGTATCATCATACTTACATCCAAAATACACTAAAGCAGTGGTTTTCAAATGGTGGGGCAGGATCCCTGTGGGGTGGCACAAGAAGTGCTCAAGGAGAGGGAGATTCAAGACTTAGAAACTCTGGTTTATCCTCCTCTTCTTCTTCCCAAACCTTTTATATGTAAAATTTGCACATGTATTGAGTTCAATACTGAATTTACTTAAATAAAATGGTTCTAATTTGAACAATATTATTTCCTTCTAAAATGTTAAAATATGAATATACATGAATGTATGTTATGAAAATATGCACACTAAAACAAAATATCACATCCTATCTCATCTTGGAAGCTAAACAGGGTTAGCCCTGGTTAGTATTTGGATGGGAGACTGCCAACAAATACCAGGTGCTGTAGGCTGAATTTCAGAGGAAAGAACTGGCAAAACCATCTCTGGGTATTCCTTGTCTAAGAAAACCCTATGAAATTCATGGGGTCACTATAAGTTGACAGGTGACTTAAAGGCACATACATCATCATTATCATGCTTAGGGTAATCTCATGGTTTACAAATATATATATAAAGTATCTCTCTCTATAGCTAGCTAACTAAAGAATCTGAAGCCTAATGAGATAGCCATGAAATGTTGAATGACAAATAGAAATGAAAAACAGAACTATGACAGAAAGAGGAATGGCATGGAATATCCTGTAGTATGGGAATGGGTGGCAGGATAGGAGCATTCCTGCTGGAAAGGAAGACTGCACAGATCTCATTTGTTCTATTTAATAGTGAACTTGGTTGACAGAGACAAGATCCTGGGAGTTTGCAAAATGCTGAAGTCAGGCAGCCTATGCAAAGCTTGTCAATTGAGACTATGAGCAACAACACTCACATTTGTGAACATTCACATTGCAGCTGCAAACAAAATTATTTATAAATCACAGTTCTCCTAGTTTAGATGTAGCAAGAAACACAGTTTAGTTTTAAAATGGAAACAAATGTTTCTAAGTTCTTCACAGTTACGCTGGAGGAAGGGGAGTGTGCAAACCTGAGGCTCCCTACTGCTCATTGTATATAATGCTAAAATAGTAATTGGGAAAAATTCTCCAAGTTTCAGAGCTCGCCCTTGAAATGTGGAGTTATTTTCCCTTTTCTTCCTCCTTGAAAGAATGGAGGGGTGGAGCAGTTTCCACAGTGAGGTAGGGCATTTAGCTTCAGAGTGGGTGACAGTACAGTAGTGCCTTACAGCAGGCACAGAAGTTCAAACAGAGCCTAAACCAAATCAAGTTATTTTGGTCTAGTTTTGCTCAACCCGAACCAAAACCAGACCTTGCATAAAGCATAGAGATCCAGGGTTTAGAAAGGAAGGAGAATCCTGCCCCCCCCCCCCCAAAATTATTTCTTTATTCACTTTTGTGGCAATGAAGATCACAGTGCAATAGAGCAAGAAGTGAGGATGATTGACCAGACCACTTTCTTATCCTATGGCCCATTTTACTCCTTGGCTCTCCCATCATTGTGCTTTGTTGTTGAAAAGATTGTAACTTTGATAAATGGTTGCTTCTAACCTCCTTCCACTTTTGTAATAGAAAGAGACAATAGGGAAAGAAAACATGTATAAATTGTCTCCCCATAAAACTAGCATTGCTTCATGGATCGATAGACCAGGTATGGCCCATAGTCTCACATAACCCTACAATGATGTTTTTCTAGCCCCTTGGCTTGATCCTGCAACATCCCAAAATGGGGGGATGATTTCTCTGTTCCTGGAAACCTCCACAAATGGACAGTTTTGTCCTTAAAGAGATGACAGGGCTCTACAAACCCTCAAAATCACAACCAAAAATTGGCATCTATTTTTTAAAAAAATATACTTATTTGAGGGGCTAGTGTGGTTCACAGAGTGTCCTAGGGACAGAAAAATCTGTCCCTTGTTGCCCACCTGTGCTATGGACAGAGAATGTTTAATAGACAGTGAGTACAGAAGGGATGCAGTGAGTCATCTACCTATTCATCTCAAAAGAAGCAACTGTTCCTGCAAATTTCTCTCAATTATGTCAAGAAACTTTTTTTAAAAAAATATTAGCAGTTCTATTTTTACCAAAAAAACAAACAAAAAATCCCAGACTTAAAAGACAACTAGCACAAAACCTAATAAGCCCATTTCATTCACATTTGGCAGGAATAACTCCCTCCTAAGAGATTGCCACATCTGCAAATTTAATCCGATTCTGACAGGGAAAAAAGTTATCCTCATTTGTGGCTGTTCAGTTTTAGACCTTGGGACGGACTAAGCTTCAAATTTCTGAAACATGATTCAGGTTCAGGGCCCAAATGAAAGCAGATTAGTTCTGAACTGAATCTTGTGGCTGCTCTGGGAACATCCTTCCTACACACAAATGGAGAAAGAAAGATAGGCAAAACCACATCCAGCAGCAGAGCTCTATATTTGCCATCTCTCTACACTTTAGTCACAAAATATGCTTAAAATCAGAAAGAGCTATTAGTCAAGTTTTCCTCTCAGCTCATCCCTTGCTTCCCCATGTGTTTATTTCTTGAGTTTCTGGCATTTACTTTCCCTTCAGAAATGTAAAGCAAGGTCCAATTCCACTTTTGATCTCTTAGTTGAAATGCCATGTCATGACAATTGCTACCTGATTCCACCTGGGCATGAGCTACTTTTTCTAAGTAACAATACACTTACTGAACATTCTAGTGGTCATAAACCAAGGTGATAGTATGTGGCCTCACCAAGGGAAACCTTTTGACTTTTACAAGGGTGAAGAAATGAGTTTTCTGTGGCTTTTAAGAGCTAGCCCAGCATGTTGTGTGCAGAGAACTCCAATGCAATAGCAAGTCCATTAAGTGGCATGCCTGCATAGTTGGAATTATTGAATTGGGATATTTTTCTTTTCTTTTTCTTTTTCTCCCCCCCCCCCTCCCCTCCCAGCTTCTGATTTACAATTCATAACCTGGATTATATTACGAGTTCAGCCCTGCTGGGGTTGGTATGTAATTTAGATCGTGGAAATATTTGCAGAGCTTTCAATTCCCTTGACATCTGAACGAGCGAAATGGATTCCTTCCCTGGAGTCTTGATGCCAGCCATACAAAGCAGAGTGAGGTGGGGGCAGAGAATTCTAGAGAGAGTTAAACACCACACGGGAAGGAGATATTGATATTCATAAAGGGGAAATGAGAGAAAGAATCACAGAATCATCAAGTTGGAAGAGACCACAAGGGTCATCCAGTCCAACCCCCTGCCACACAGGAATACACAGTCAAAGCACTCTTGACACATGCCCATCCAGCTTCTGTTTAAAAACCTCCACTACACTGCAAGGCAGCACATTCCACTGTCAAACAGCTCTTACTGTCAGCAAGTTCTTCCCAATATTTATGTGGAATCTCTTTCCTATAGCTTAAATCTGTTGCTTTATGTCTTCGTCTCTGTAGCAGCAGAAAACAAGCTTGATCCATCCTCTATATGACAAATCTTTAAACATGGCTATCATGTTGCCTCTTAACCTCCTCCTCTCCAGGCTAAACATACCCAGTTCCCTAAACTGCTCCTCATAGAGCATGGTTTCCAGACCTTTCACCACTTTGGCTACCCTTCTCTGAACATCCCCCAGTTTGTCAACGTCCTCCTTGAATTGTGGTGCCCAGAACTAAACACAATATTCCAGGTGAGGTCTGGTCAAAGCAGAATAAAGTAGGACTATTATTTCCCTTGATCTAGATAAAGTGGAACTATTACTTCCCTCAACCCAGAAGTAGATGCTTGTGCTAGCTAGAAGCCCATAGTAGTAGCATTCTTGGTGTGTTGTTGTGTGTTGGTTGTAGGGCCGTGTGAAAACAGCAAAGAAAACTAAATGAACACACAATGCATACAGATGCTTTAAAAGATAAGTATATTATTCCCAACACATGTGACCTTTCTAGTGTATATACACATTGGCAGAGACCCTATATTGTATATCCTATACTCACCACCCTCAGGATTCATAGTTTTGTTGCAAAAGCCCCATTCAATAACCATTCCTTTGCTAGTAAAAAGTGTGAGGGGATCAGATGGCATCTTCTGTAGAGTTCCACCACTGTGGGGGGTAGAACAGAATACCAACACCCTCAATGACCAAAACAACAACAACACATATACACAGGCATAAAGTGGATAGATGCTTGCATGTGTTACTAACAGGGTGCCAACCAGTGTGTAGCAATTTCCCATGCCTTAAATCCAATTTCCAGTCTCAAGTAGAGTAGATTCATCAACATGTCATTCAGCATTTACTTCCATGGATCTACTCTTGCTGGGACTAACTATTGGATACCTTGTACTGTAGGAGTATGGCAATAATCTGCTAGTGAAAGGCTGCTGCCACACTGCAGAATTAATGCAGTTTGACACTGCTTTAACTGCCATGGCCCTATCCTATGGAATCCTGGGAATTGTAATTTGGTGGGATACCAGAGCACACTGACAGAGAAAGCTAAATAGCTCACAAAACTACAAATCCCAGAATTCCATGGAAGGTGTGTCAAACTGCATTAATTCTACAGTGTAAATGGAGCCTGAGCTCATATGGAATGAAAAATATCAATTACTAGGATGAAGGCTGACGCTTTTTTTTTTTTTTTTTTTTTGCTTTTTTTTTAAAGAAGAGCAGCTAAACTAAGCTGGGCAAGTAAATTGTTTAAATCTAGACTGGAAGTAGTCTTCCTATCTGTATGTTTCTGAGTGAACCAGCAACAACAACAATAATTTTTAAAGAGATGGGATCCATGGCAGCTGGTAACTTCTATGTCACTGGGGTAGTGAGGCTGCTCTGGTCTTTCATCTGAAATTTAGAGGAATTGTTCAAGGTGCTAGACCTTTAAAGGAACTGTCCAAGGCGCTGGACCTTTAAAGGAATTGTCCAAGGTGCTACACCTTTAAAGCTCAGGCTAAAATCCAGACTGGATTCACTGCCCCACTGACATGGAAGCCACCAGCCCACAATAGAAGAGTCACTTTTGTTTCTTGAGTGCAGCTAGGTTTTAGAGAGAACATGGGTCAATTTGTCACTCACTTAAGTAACCTTCCCCTGTCCATCTCTTTGGACAATATACTTTGCTATGGCAGCCAATGTATGTTCTTGTTGCAAATTATTCAGGAATACCATGTCATGAAAAACCCAGGGCCTAGGGTATCAGGCTTGCAAATCAGAAAAGAGGGCATTCTTAGGAATGAAGGAATTAGGTTTGCTATGTTTGTGTTTTGGCTGAAGCTACACTATCATATGCACTACATATGCACACCGGGGAGGGGGGGCAGGGATTCAGCTGGTGGATATTCTTGCTATACTGTGGCTAAAGGCACAGGAACCTGCTCAGTGACAGGGGGAATGGGAGGATGGATGGATGGATGGAAAGAAAGATAAATCAATTAGAAAACCTTAAGTGACAGAGCATGTAAGCCTGATGCAGGAGAAATGGCTATTGAGTAAAGTAGTGATAAGCTTTGGGAAAGCCAGTGTGGTGTAGTGGTTTGAGTGACTGGCACTGGAGACCAGGGCTCAACCATGGAAAACCACTGGGTGACCTTGGACAAGTCACACTTTCTCAGCCTCAAAGGAAGGCAAAGGCAAGCCCTCTCTGGAAAAAAAAACTTGCCAAGAAAACCCTGTGATAGGCTTGTCTTATGGTCGAGATAAATTGGAAATGATTTGGATGCACACAATGACAGCAAAATGATAAGTTTCATTCCCTTGTGCTGAACCAGAATAGAGTGAAGGCACCAAAACATCTCCCATTTCTTCCCCTACTCCTCCTAGTCTTATAATTCACTCATCCCAATACCTGCTGTGCCAAACACCTTGGCCTGAATCCTGTTGGTTAGTTGCAAGTAAGGGTGCATCTCCATTGTAGAAATAACATAGTTTGACAGCACTTTAACTGTCAAGCCTCCATCCTACAGAATCCTGGGATTTGCAGTTTTGTGAGGTACCAGCACTCTTGCCAAGTTTTGTGCAGTTTTGTGAGGTACCAGCACTCTTTAGCAGAGAAGGCTAAATACCTTATAAAACTACAATTCTCAGGACTCCAAAGAATGGAGCTACAGCACTTAAAGTGCTGTCAAACTGCATAGTTGTAGTGTAGATGCACCCTACAACATATCCCTATTCACCATCAGTAAATACAATTTATTCAATGGGTCTGCTGTAGTTGGGACTATTTGTACTAGCCAACCAGAAGAGAAGGTGAAAAACAGGCGGGAAGGAGAAAAGATGATACTATAGTTGCCTCTTCACCCTATTTCAGTAGCAATCTCTGGCAACTAATGCAGAAATCTTTGGGGAGGGATCCAAGAGTGAAATATTTGGGGTAGTCATTGGCCAAAGTAGGGAGAAGGTAAATCTCTGAATCTATTTGTAATGGGTGATTGGCAGAAGATCAGCAAGGATTTCAAAATTCTAGATGTTTAACAACAGCAGGAACAAAATGACTCCCCCCCCCCAAAAAAAAAAAAACACTTTTTGATCTATAGATGGATTATTCTTGCTAACTTGTTACATCATTCATCTCTATATATTTTCTTTTCCCTTGTTCATTTTAACTGCCCTGTAGCAGATAGGTGGTTTCTCCTTGCTAATATGGAGATCACATAAGTCCCATGGAAGATATCTCCATTATTTACTCAGTATGCAACAGGGAGTGATGCCACAGGACTTGGGGAAATGTGGTGTAGCCTATTTGATCAAAAAGCAGTACAGTGGTACCTCGGGATACGAAATACCCAGGTTACGAATTTTTCGGGATACGAAAAAATCCCATAGGGATTTATTGTTTCGGGTTACGAAAGTTTTTTTGGGTTACGAAAAAAACTCCGGCGCTATTTTAAATGGAGCCGCGGCAGAGCCGCGGCTTTTTCCCCATTAGCGCCTATGGCATTTCGGGTTACGAAGGCTTTTCGGGTTACGAAAGCGGCCGCGGAACGAATTAATTTCGTAACCCGAGGCACCACTGTATCTGGAGAGAACTTCTGGGGGCACTTTGGCTCAGAACATAATCATGGAGATGGAATGATGAATGCTCAGCTTTTATTCATTATATTTAAAGAAGCACCACAGCTGTGTCATTGAGGAAGACAGAAGTCTGATCTTTTATGCAAAAGTCACAGTGGAACAAATCATGGATGTGTCACGCTCATCCTGGACCTGCATTTCATTTTTTCCCCTGCAATATGAAGAATACCAGAAGGGCATCAGACCTCTCTGGACAGTCAGAACAACGTATCATAGAATCAGGAATCATATATTTCCTGTTGCCATTTTGAGAGGGCCTACATACGGAAACAAAAGTATTTGGATTTGCTGGGACCCAAAGGAGGGGGGCAGAGTAAAATTGGCCCTAGATCCCCACATAGTTGCTGACCCCTGCCATAGACAGATGCACTGATTTGGCTTATGCTTGTTGCATGAATGATGCAGACACCCTTAAACCTTTTCTATATTGGCATCGCTTCAGCTTTGGCTTTTTTTTTTTTTTTAAGTGATGACAGCTGAATCGTGCTACTTTGACTGCTTGATTCTTTTATGCATTGGTCAGTGGCCTGTCCTGAACTATACATGAAATAAATGCTAACAAAGAGGGTACATTCATATGCAGTTGAAATATTAATATTTACCCTGTGTGGTGGGAGGAAATATTAATTTGGTAGGAATTCTTGGACAGGATATGCCACCTGAACAATAGTTCTATAATTATTTAATAATTATATAAGCTATGGTGGAGAATCTTTGGCCCTCCAGGTGTTTTGCCCTATAAGCCCCATCAACCCTATCCAGCATGGTCAGTGATTGAAAA
>NC_056523.1:149605077-149665536 GCF_019175285.1 Sceloporus undulatus | reverse complement strand
TAGATAGATAGATAGATAGATAGATAGATAGATAGATAGATAGATAGATAGTAGCTCAAAACCTCTGAAGGGCCAAAGGATCTCCGCCTCTTATATAGGCCTGTTACAGACAGCCAAAATAAAACTGCTTCGAGTCACAGTGGAGGCATGGTGTTTCAATGATGCATGCGTCCTTAGAGTCCAGAAGTCGCACCAAAGCCACACTCCATCCATAAGGACCAGAGCGTGGCTTTGGTGTGGCTTCTGGATTCTTAGGACACATACATCATTGAAACACCATACCTCCACTGTGACTCAAAGCAGCTTTATTTTGGCTGTCTGTAACAGGCCATAGGCTTTCTCTAAATTCTCATAGGACATTATCATATGGGAGGAATGTCTCTCCATTTCAAAAGAAAAGAAAGTAGGGCCAACTCGGAAACGAAGGCAAGTTTGTGGATGGTTATCATACCACAGAAGAACACAGTGCCCATCCCAAAGCCAAAGTAGTGCAAATGCAAAAGAAATTATCATATGAGTATGTATCCTTCATGGACTAGAATTCAAATTAGCATCCCTGCACATGTGCAGTGAGGGCAAAATCAGATTGTGACCATTTCTCTCTGTTGACCCTGGATTGGTTTCGAATTAACTTAGCATTGGCTTTGATTACGTGTGATAACCTCTCGCACAAAAACGTGAACCCCATGATTGCATCCGGGATCACACTGCATTGACCTTCCAATTTCCCTCATGTGATAACGTCCATAGTCTGAATCCTACTCATAGTCTCAACTACAGTAGATCCATTGAGTCAGTTGGATTTACATAAGTGTTTGCTTGCCTTTCAACAACTGATTCAGTGGTCTACTCCAGTTGGGACTAACCAATATGATTTAAGTCATTATCGCAATAATATTTACAACAACCACATAGATGGGCCTGTATTAGTATCCCATTTTGCAGATGTAAGAAGAGCTAGGGATGCTAAGAGACAGTGGTACTTTATGAATGCATGGTTCAGATGCATATGAAGGAGGAATCTTTATCACTTGTGTTCTGTAGGAAGTCATCCATTGGCCTAACAGTAGCCATTCTTTCTTAGCCTCAGGTCCTATAATAATAATCCTGTTAGGCCCTGGCAGATGATGGTCTGTCGATACACTGATGTACCTATGCAGGTTCAAAACAATGGCACTCTGTTCTTTCAACAATCATATCCCATCTCTGTGACCACAGGCTGATGCAGCCACAAGGGATAGAAAGCTACAATATTTGGGCAGATGTAAGTGGCCTCTGAGCAAAGAGCCCTCTAAGTGCCTCCCCAGGACCCTCCCTGTGGTGGACGATTAACTACTAGCTGGGTCGTGGCACACCAAGAACATAAGGAAGGAAAGCACCAGGTAGGGTTGCCAGTGACCACAGGAGAGGGCTCCTGTACTTCTAATGGTTGTATAGAAAAAGAAAATCCAGCAAATGTTGCTTCTTGCCTTCTTGCCCGACAAACAACACTTGCTGAAATTCCTGCTTCTACACAACCATTAAAAGGAGAGGAGACCTCTCCAATGTTCAGTCGCGCAATCCTAGCACTCAGTGAGCAGGATGCATCAGCCACTGACATCTTAATCTTCCCAGAATGCTTCTCACTGGATCCTACTCTTCCTTTTCTCTCTTTTCACAGCACCAGATCGTTAAAAACTGAATCAGCAGCAGTCTCAGACACAATATACCTTGGCATTTGCCCCACCTTGCCAAGTGCTGCTGCTAGGCCTATACAAAATCCTTGCTCTCCAAATAAATACAAGAAGCATAAGGTAAGCGAGCATAAAAATATGTGCCACAGATTTGACTAACACCCTCCTTTATTTCTGATTTTCCAAACACCTCCATGCACCTTGCATTTATCAGCCTTGATCCCCAGTCCTCCGAGCACAGAATCCTAATTACCGGGTTTCCTTCCTCTCTCTCTCTTACTCTCTCTCTCTCTCTCTCCTGACTTGAAATGATTTTTTGAGGCAGCTGGCAGCAAGGGAGTACAGCTGCTGCTAACTTATCCAAATGATTTATCTTAAGATTCATACAGAATTCATTGTGTGGGGAGCCTGGGCCTGTTGGCGTTTAATATTCATGCGAATTGGGAAGCTGCGTTAATCACAGGGTCCGATCGTTTGTACAGCTCCTTAATTGTGCTTACAGAAAGTTGTGTCCAACCTATCCCTACCAGCCTCTGCCAGTTCTGTTCCCTGGGCTATTTACACTCAGTCCTTGTACATATTTTACAGCAACTGTATATCCATCCCATTGAGAGGCTAAGTAACATGGCTTCAGCAGCTGGCCTGTCTGAAGTGACGCATCATCTGCAGATATCAAAGGCTACAGGCAGCATTGCAATCAGTGCTGCCTGTTCCAATACACTGACGTTTGTGGTTGTTTTAACAAAAGGCAAATTGCGGTGATGCTGGAACTGATCTTAGCTTCCTAAGGGCTTGTCTGTGCTATGTGTTTACCAGGGATATAGGCTGTATGCTGCCTATTGCCATTACTACTTCTGTTCACTGTTTCAAGAAGAATAACTGAGGCAGAGTAGTTGCCAGTGGCTTTCCACAGAAAGTAGAGCCAATGTGGTGTAGTGGTTTGAGTGTTCAAATAGGGCTTTGGAGACTAGGGTGTGAATTCCTGCCCAGCTATGGAAACCCACTGGGCAACCTTAGGCAAGTCACACTCTTTCAGCCTCAGAGGGAGGCAATGGCAAACTATCTCTGAACAAATCTTGCCAAGGAAAACCCATGATAAAGTTAAAAGTCAAAAATTACTTGAGGGCACACAGCAATAACTCACAGATAAGAAGGCAAAAAAACCCACAACATTTTCTCCTCAGAAAGCTGAAGATAATTTGATGACTTGTTGTTCACATCCGTGGGTTTAAGCAGGGAAGGACAACAAACAGTTGGTGGCTTACATGGACCCCTACTGGGGTGTCCCTCTAAGCCCTTTCCTGGGCCCTCATCTCCTATTTCCACCACGAAAAACAACACTGTATCTTTAAAAGCCTAATTTAAAACAAGGCATGCACTCTAAAGGAGATAGCATGGTGTTGTGGCTTCAGTGTTGGACTACAATTCTGGAGATCAGGGTTTGAATCCCCGCTCACCCATAGAAACCCACTTGGTGACCTTGGACAAGTCACATATTCTCAGCCTCATAAAACCTGTGATAGGGTCACCATAGGATCACCATACATTGGAAATGATGTGAAAGCACACAACATCAACTGCACACTCTACATGCACATTATTCACAAATAAATTCAGATTTCCAGAGGTTTCATTTTCCAGAAGCACTAATCTCCTTGTAACCAAGGTGTGTGGAGAGATGTCCTTTGTTTTAAAACAAAATGGTGCTCTTAAAGATACATGGCCACATCACTTTTATCACTTTTTAAAGTGGAAAGTACAGGTCTGGGGCTACCAGAGTGAAAACTGGAGAGGATGCCTATATTTTTAATGATTGTGTAGAAGAAAAACATTCACCAGTAACCTAGCTAGGTTTTACTGGAATTCCCTCTCCTACACAGTCATTAAAGGTACAGGAGCACACTCCAGTTTTCACTCTGGTATGCTACCCTATGCAGACTCCATGGGCTCCAGAGTGCACTGTGCCCATTAACCATTCAAATTGCACTTCCCTGTATTTAACAGCAAGAGAGGATCCTCTTCAGGTATCCATCAGTAGCTGTATGCTAGAGTAAAACAAAGGTAAGTGTGATATGGTATTACAATAGGGCTGAATGACATAAGAGTTCAAGTTTCTCATTATGGATTTGGAACACACAGGCATAGGTAAGCACACAGGAGATTCACCCAGCAACTCAGTAAGGCCAGATGTTTTTTGGGGCAAGACAGAAACAAGACAAAGTGGGACACCTTTGCTGGTCACAGTTGATCCATCCTCTCCATTTGGATTTGGGCCTGAAAGAGCAAGGAAAAACATAGCCACATGGAAGATGTGAAGAAACACAGTTTGTGAGATTATATACTGTTGTTATAGGGCTATCTCAGTTAGCAAAGTAAATATGTTCTGGAGCATTACTTTTGCAGAAAAGTTGGTACCAGAGGCAAAATATAAAATGAAAAGATAGAGATAGGGATAGGGATAGGGATGAAGATGGGGATAAGTTCCCACACCACAAAAAAGGAAGAGCAACTGAACATGGTTCAGCAAACATTTTATTCTAAACTAATAATATGTACATGTGAAATAAAGCAACCAATACAAGTAAGCCTTGAATAAGATCTTTCTAGGGAACCACTACAGGAACACAGTGGCTTAGTGGTTAAGGCACATTTCTGACAATTGTAAGGTCAGAAGGCTGGCAGTTTGAGGCTCAAGTGCCACATGATGGGGTGAGCTCCCATCACTAGTCCCAGCTTCTGCCAAGCTAGCAGTTCAGAATCATGTAAAAGTGCATGTAGATAAATAGGTACCACTTAAGTGGGAAAGTAACAGCATTCAGTGCAGTCATGCTAGCCACATGAACACCAGAGCAGTGCTTGGACAACTCTGGCTCTTTGGCTTAGTAATGGAGATGAGCACCACCCATTCATGTCAAGGGGAAACCTTTTACCTTTATCTTTAGGGACCACTTGAAATTTTCTTTAAAATACATCCAGTAATTATTATTTTTCACCAGCCTCTATCTTTCTTATCATTTTTGTTTTGGTGGAGATGTGTGTGTATGAGTGTGCGTGTGTGTGTGTATTAATTAACAGGCTGGTGGTAACTGGTTAGACAGGCTTCTCTTTTGTGGCCTCTCTTTTTCTTTCTCTTTTACTGTTTTCACATGCTTAATAAGGCATTCTGCAGGCAGCTGCTGTTTACCTTGCCTGTTGTAGGCTGGCACCCAGGCTACAGTAGGATAAGCTCCTCTTTCCCAACTCAGGCTTTATTGCATTGCCTATGCTGACAGAAAGGCAAGATAGTAAGTAAGTAAATAAATAAATAAATCTGCACACATACTACTGTTAACTCAGCACAACAATTTTGCTTCTCCAACCCTCCAAAATGTTCCAGCTAGACAGAGGATGAAGAGAAAAATGGATGAGGTAGTGAAAAAATCCTTTATAAAAAGGAGTTTCACCATTAACTATGCCAGGAATATTTGTTTACTATGCCTGTAATATTCATGAGGCATGACAAATTTCAGCTTTCCTTTTGTTGTTTATCCTATGTGAAATTTTAAATCGGAAGTTGCTAAAGGCAGAGACTTTTTCTGTACTTTGTGTAAAACAAGAAGTGCCTAAAACAAATAAAGTTGTATTCATGGGGCAGAAGATACCACTGATAAAGAAATATGAGTGTGTGGGGGGGGGGGGAGGAAATATAAATATATTCAAATATTTAGCTGTCTCGGGTTTTCCATTGCTGAATATTACTAAAACCACTTTTTGTTCTCATTTTCTCTTGAATGGCAAGAAAAATAAAATACATCGCATTGTTATATTGCTTCGTTTTACCCCTACCCTCTTCATCTTCTCAAAAATCTTTCCATCCTTCCTAGTAGTAGCTGCTTGAGAAAATTCCTGTTCAGTTGCTCTGCTTTCATTCAGATTATTTCCAGATTGTCTGTTTCCTTCTCAGAACTATAGACCCTACAACTGTTGTCAAGATGAGCCCTAACTGGTATCAAGTACAGCAGATCTATTACCTTCTGTCTGTTATCTCCCATGACTTCATTAGCTGCATCTGCTTTCCTGTCAGAAAGGAAGGCCAAGAGAGGCAGCCTCATGCCGCGTATATTGACATGTTAGTTTATCCAGGCGTAAGGAAGGCTGTGCTGTGATCTGATCTGCAGCTCGCTCAGTAGTTTTCCACTCCACTAGTCCTCTTGTACAAAAGGCAAGACAAGCCAACCTGCATCTCTGCCAAATCCCCCGGTTACATGAGAGACATGGAGTCTCTTCAGAACTGTGACAGCAACAGGCAAACCCAGCAGGTGGGAAGACACTCACTGGACATCTCTAGTCCTGTGCAATCAAAGCAAATGGTGGATGAACACCCAATTGTGAGAAATTCACTCCTGTGGAACAAAATTAATTACAACCTCCTGACTGAGCTTATCTACCAGTTTTGATATAGCCAGAGAAGGTCATTTTGAAATATTGGCTTCATATGGGCAAACAACTGCTCAACAGCAGCCAATGGACCAGCACATTCCATAACAATAACTTTTAATATATCAATTAATAGATCCTAGGGAGGCAGCAATCAAATTTATGGATTCTCAGCAAAACACCTTCTGATACTGAGAAGGATTTCGGCCAAGAGATTATTTCAAAGTTTCTTCTTTCATCTGTAGATAGATAAACAGACAGAAAGACAGAATAGATGCCCACCAAAACATGTTTTGCCCTTGATCATAGTGCTATTTTCTCCACCATAGAGAGAAGTCGTCTTTTGTCATTTGTTTGTCAATGCATTTTAAAGAAGCCTTATTGTGAAATATATGGAGGGGACAGGGTTACTGGAAAGCTTCTTATAAACTGAGCAAGATTCTGTTAAAATGAACAAGCAGAAGGCTTAAAAAGAAAGGAGCATGCTTTTTCTACAGGGAACAACATATTTTAAGGGATGTGATACTGAGAAGAGAACAAGCTTGTTTTCTGCTGCTCCAGAGACTAGGACCCAGAGCAATGGATGCAAGCTACAGGGGAAAAGATTCCACCTCAACATTAGGAGGAGCTTCCTGACAGTAAGGGCTGTTCAACAGTGGAACACACTCCCTCAGAGTATAGTGGAGTCTCCTTCCTTGGAGGTCTTCAAACAGAGGTTGGATGGCCATCTGTCGGGGATGCTTTGATTGTGATTTCCTGTATGGCAGGGGATTGGACTGGATGGCCCTTGTGGTCTCTTCCAACTCTACGATTCTATGATTCTAAATTAATCTGTGGAACTCAAGTGACCATGGGATGTTCCAGAGGACAATAATATAATCATATTGAAAAATGGACAGTCTGCCTTTTCTGCTCCTGTGTCTCATACTTTGATTGTCTTGTACTGGTGCAAGTAATTATTCGTTTTGCCTATATTATTTTCCCTCACAGACATGGGATGTCCAAAAGGTGTTTCAGTATTATCTGGATACACAACAATTTAGAGAGGTTTCTAGGATTTTTACAAGATTTGCTACCTTAGGTCCTTTAAATGCAGCTGCTAACAATCCAATTTTAGAGCAGTTTGGAATGTTTCTTTTGAAAGATATTGAATCACTTGCAGTGACTAGTAGCAGGTAGCAAGTTACTTGCAATTATTTGCAGTTAACTTCCTTGCTCCAAAAACAAAATTACAATTACATTTTATCACAGTTGCAACAGCAATACACAGAAGCCACAGACAGACAATGGAACAATCAGTGGAAATGAAGAAGACTTTAAAGATTACTTTAATCATAGGTCTGTTTCTGTTTCTTTATATCATTTTGGAGAATTGTTCTTGTGGAGCATTGCTGATGAGGAGTGGTCCAGCATGGGTACTGCTGACAAGGATTAGGTGGCTCTGGCTTATAGTTTAAAGATAAAGGTTTTTGTTTCCTGCAAAATATAGTCTAGTGTCAGAGTAGAGTTATATAGTCTATTTGATTTCTTCATTGGTCATCTGGTGATGATACACATATTTACAAAGTACAGTATACAGTCATCTCATACAGTGATCTGTTGGGTGGTGTAAAGAATGTGTTTGCAAAGGAAATTGTTGGCTTAACAAAATTATATAAATTGCTCTTGGGCTTCCTTTCTTGATTATAGTCAAACACCATTTGGTTATACTCTGTTTCCTGCTTTTGAATGTCAGTCACCTGTGGTGATCAACATGTTTTGTTTTTGTTTTTGTTTTGGTTGGGGATCAGTTTTTTTCATGGACAGCAGTATAGAATCTGTCAGTTTCTTCTTCTGCCTCTGTAATTGGAGCAGAAGCTTGGGTTGTGACTATACTGAGATATTTTCTATGCAGTCTTATTGCTAGTATTTGAACAGACTTTGCATTATCGTTGAAGACTACCTTTGCAACATCACACCTCACTATTAATGCCAACTCATTTCTTCTTAGATTGCCATTTCCGGAGTAACACTTCTTAATGGGGCACTAAAGAGAATAATGTCAGCTTTGCCCCAGAGCCAATTCAGAACCTTCTGCACCCCAAGCCAAAGGATGTGAAGTATTCTCCAGCACCACCATACCTCATTGTGCATGATAAATGCCAACCAGACTGTCACCTGAATCTAATTTCAGCACCTGTGATTGGATAAGAACTTGAGGGCCTCACAACAGTTTACAGGGTACAGAGAGGAATGACTGGACTACTGATACCACTATTAATGCCACCCTCCAATATCTGTAAAGTCAGGCAGTTGCCCCCACCCTGGCTCATTATAAGATTGGTCCTGTTGGAGGTTCTCCATCCTATGAGTAAATCAAATTACAGCCATGAGTAAAGAAAAGGGAAAGAATGCTAATCTCTTAACTGATATGCTGTGAAGAAATGCAAGAAGACCAAGTTCTAGTCCTAGGAATGTTCACTTGACCAAATGACTTGACTAAAGCTTACTTCCCAAGAGGCATAGGATGAGTCTATTGGCAGAGATAGATAGATCAACAGATAGATACGTGAGGAGCTCATCTCCCTGTATGAAATTCCAGTCTCTCCGTACACTCAATTAGTATTCCATCCTCATGCTGAAGCAGCTGGTTGGTAGAGGCAGACAGACAGGCATTGACAGGAAGCACCAGCTTCGGCAAGAATGGCAGACTGAATCCCAGCCGGAGTCAGGGAAGGTAGTATGGAGGAAGCCTGAAAGCTGACTGTACATTGTGTTTTTAACTCCTTCAATCAAAAGGAGACCTATCAGCCTTTATGACAAAGTCAAGGACACCCTATTCCTTCCTCTTTGCTTCCACCACATCATTCTAACTCCAAGGAGGCAGAGGAGCAGCAACTAACCAAGTCATGCCACAAATACATTCTTCAAGGTGATGCTTTATTATTGTGCTTGAGGAGATGCTTCCAAGTTTGAGGAGCCTGACCATCTTATTTTCAGATCAGTCCAGCAGATGAATTAACTACATTTGCAGCTCAAGCAGAGATCAAGTCCCTGTAAGATAGGAAGTTGGCATATATCATGTCTGAGTCATACAACTTGAAACTGAGTTGTAGAAGCTCTGTGGAGTTTCAGATAGGAAATTTATTTACTGAGCACCATCACTGTACATTGCACTTTGCCACACAAAAAAAAAAAAATAAGAAAAAATAGTTCCTTGTCCTTAGACTTACAATTTAAAGACACAATGTTCAAGGAAAGTGGGTGGGAGGAGAGGGAGGTTTTTGCATCACTACTTGGAAATGTTAGGAATTGAACATGGAACTTTCTGCATATACAGCACATGCTCCACCACTGCAGCACAGGGACATTTTGCAAATGGCCCTCAAAAAGAGCGTTCAACAAATTTAGAAGAAGCAGAACTGGCTTCCTTCTTTTGGTTATTTGCTAAGGTATGTTGGGCATCTTGGATAGAATTATCTGGATTACCGAGTCTGGGTTTAGTTCTGAAACAATAGCCTCTCACAGTCTTCCAACTTAATACCTTGTCTTGGACCATCAGTTTTGAAACATGAGAGAGTTAAGCACCATAACAGAGAATCCTCATGGTGTAATGGTTTGGGTGTTGAACTAAGACTCCAGAAGACAAGTGTTCAAATCCCCACTCAGCCATGGAAACCCACTGGGTGACATTGGGCAAGTCACTCTCTCTCTCAGCCTTAGAGGAAAGCAATGGAAAGCCTCTCTGAACAAATCTTGGTAAGAAAACTGTGTGATAGAACCACCAGAATCAGACTCGAATTGAAGACACATAACAGCAGTAACAACAACACAGCCAGAGAGAAAGGGGGAGACCTCAGAGGCAGAAGGACCAAGAAGCAGCAGTGTAGGCTAGAAAGCAAAGGTCCTCTACAGACTTCAGAAACTTTTCTACAAACATTAGTCTGGATTAAAACCTCTAAGGTGGCTGTAGAGGACACACTATTTTTGCTTTATTTGCCAAGGTGGTCCTCCTTATATTCATAAAGCTGTATCTGAAATCAGTAGTGTCCCTAAGGTTAGTGCCACCCGGCACGGTAACACATGGTGTCACCTCCATTTGATGTTCTCCTAGACCACACCATACAGAATCCTTAGTAATGTTTTTTTACTACTGTTACCCATAAATTGTAATTCCCATATATCACTGAATGTAATGGTAATAGTTGTGACATAAACAACTAGCACAATTAAAATAATACTTTTAAATTACAATATCATACACACAGCCTAAATGCATTTACATATACATAGTTTCAAAGTGAAAATTTGATAAAATGTGATGTTTTTAAAGGGAAAAAATTAAAATAGAAAGCTTTAGTTAATTTTTTGAAATTTGAAATTGTATTTTTAAAAAAAAAAACCTGGGGCCTCTCTTTTCTCCTCCCACTGAGCCTTACCCCACTCACATAATTTCTTCAGCATTTTAATGGGACACTTGCTATTACTTAAGCTTTATTTATAAAGCACTGTAAATTTACATAGTGCTGTACATACAATCAATTAAAACAGATAATATAACATTAACCTGCCTATGGAGTACATTTCATGAAAAATAATTAAACAAAATACATATTAATATATCTTAACATTCAAACAATAAAATCCAAACAAATGCTGCAACCTGTTTCTACCCAAAGGCAGATGTTTCAGAACCACTGTCATTGCTCTTAGGGTGTCACCTGGTGCAGTCCACACAATCCTAGTGATGACACTGTCTGGAATGCAACCCATCAAAAAGAGGTCTGGAGTCCTGTAGTTTTAGTAGCCAAGTTCCTACATGGACATAGTCATGCATATGCAGTTCCATACCCTCCCACCAACTGGCAGCTGTCAACCCCCTGCTGGTGTTGCTTATCAGGGGAAAGTGATTCAAATAATGGAGAGGCAGCTGGTCTCAGCTTGACGGTGGAAATGGGGATTCATTCTCAAACAAGGCGTACCAACCTTTTCCTTTTCTCAGGAGCTCAGATCAGCCAGATCTTAAAAGGTCTGAATTGCCTCTCCACTCCCTTCCCTTTTATCTGTTAAGGCAAAGGAAGAGCAGCCCTCCGAGGCTTGATAGATGCCGGAAGTGGAAAATTTCTGTACAGAAGACAAGGGCAAGAGAATGGCCCTCTGCACTCCATTCAAGAAAGGATTTGCATGTGTGTAAGTAAGTCACTAACAGGATGCTGGCAAATGGCTATGGAGGAATTCCAACAAGACACAAGAATTGTTTTAGCCAGTGCACAAAAAGCTTCATCTGTTGAAATGTACACTTCTCTACAATCATTAAAGATAGGGAAGCCCTTTAAGATTCTTCAAGGACCCAAGAAAATACTGAGAAGTCATCTAAGCATATTATGGTTTTTTTACGGCAGTTTTAATCCCCAAAAGGGGTGGGCAGATAAGCTTATTTCCAGTGTGTGTCTTTTCTGTATGTAGTCATCTGTCCCAAGTCCATTCTACTCCATTTATGTCCCCATTCACATTCTTTTAAAAGAATTACCAGAAATTCACATTTTCACAACATTACTTTTACAACATTCTAAACAAAATGGTCCAAGAAAAGCTTTTACATTTTAAAATGTTAAATATTTACAGGTTAAAAGATATTTTATGTTTTATTGTTTGTGTACATTTTACAAGTAACATCTGTTTGAAGAGGTTAATGTGCATCTGTTACTGTTTCAATTGAAAACTATGATCAAAGGCATGATGTGTGTGAGGGACATTGAGACATGATGCGGCAGTTCCAGGATAGTGAATTGGGGGTTCTGACCCCATTTTCTATTGGGAAATATGAAATATATTACTGGCTTTATCAAGAAAAGTAATCAAATTTGCCATTCAGACACTGAATAATAACCAGTCCCAAATACACACAGACACACACATCTAACTGAGAAAATAAATTAATCTTCTTTGTAAAATGTACAAAATTATCTTTACTGAGACTATCACACAAGGGAAAATCAGGGGATTAAAAAGGCATTTCCCCTGGAAAGTCACATGATTATGGCAAAGATTTTCACACACATCGCAGTCAGAGGGGACTTATCCCGTGAAGAATTGGGAATGCTCCAGCAACAAACCATTCATGGAGAAATCCTACTTCTTCCTGGAATAAGTCTTCTCTGATCACAATGTCATCTGAAAATCTTTGCCACGATCTCACGGTTTTCCTGGAAAAATGCATTTTGAATCCCCTGATTTTCCCTGTGTGATAGTGTTGTTAGAAATTACTAATTCATAATCAAAGACTTGGTGTAATAGAGAAAAGAGAAGGTAGAGAAAACAGTTGCAGATAGGGCCTATAGGAGTGAAGTTCAGCTGCTACATCAGTCCAGGGCCCAGGGAGCCAAGGTGGGGCCTGTGAAGCTTGCTAATATTTTCATTATACAGGAATGACATGCTAACCACCCCAAAATGCTATTGCACTCAGTATTTACAGGTAGCACTATACTAGTGTGTCAGAGAAATATGAATGTCATTATTAACTATTTTCCTATACATACATCAGCACATTGGTCCAAGAGGAGGAGATCATGTCATTTTACTCCAAAATCTGGAACACATGAATTCCCTAAGCATCCCTATTCTGATATACTTAAATTGAGCTCCATCAAACCCTTAACAGCTACCTGACATGTAGTTTGTGTTAGAATTCAAAGATATAGCCATATTAGTCTCTAGAATCAGTATGTAGAGAGATCTTGTACCTGCTTTGAGACTAATTAAAAAATGACATTGACAGCATGAGCTTTCATGAACTTAAGGCTACAAAAGCTCATGCTGCCATGCCAACCTCTTTCTTTAGTTAGTCTCAAAGGTACTACAAGATCTCTCTACATGTAGTTTGTGTGTAGAGAGAAAATTTAAGTCCTAAATCAGGGTTGAGAATTGTGTATCTCTCCAGATGTTGTTGAATTGTAACTTCCAGCAGTTCTAGACAGCATAGTCAATGTTGAGGGATGCTGGGAGTTGCAGTCCAATACTACTGAAAAGAAGGATTTTTCCATCTTTTAGGTGAAAAGGTTTCCCCTGTAGGTTACAGTCCAACAACATCCAGAGGACTTAACAGTTCCCATTCCTGATCTATATAAAACTTGAATAGAATTTCTCCAGATTCTAGTACACTAGAACGAACTATCAAGAGAACATGGAGTGGATTTCTTCCATCACAGGTCCTGGTTCTCTTGTTGCTTTGAGCTATTAAAGAATCCTAAAGTATCATGAGGTTGTTACAGAGGAAACCTTTAACAATGTTTTAGACCACCAAGAATTGGTTCCTGTGTCTCATCCTTGAAACCTAAGGCTCGACATTAAGTAACTGCAATCCCAAATGGAAAAGGTTTCTTATTTATGGAGCATCTGATTTTCAAATTAGAATCTTTTTCTCCCTGTATCACACTGTAGAGTAATTGCCCTAATTAGGCAGGCTTATTTTGATGAGGGTTTAAAAATAATAATCAAGTGTAAATGACATTTGCTGCACCCTGCCTCTTGCTACTGAAGCGTCAATGTAACTTAATCTGAAAATTATGCATAAAGAGGAGAAATTATCATAATTCTCCCTTGCAAAGCTGCAACACATCTGACTCCATTTATGTTTGATATTTCAGGCTGCAGATAGAAACAGCAAAAAGCTGAGAATCCTTGGGTGTTTGTTCTGGATTGACCATGATTATGACCCCCTGTTCCTCTAAGCTAATACCTAAGAAGACATCAGTTTTGAAAAGTATGTAACCCCCAATCCCATGAACAAAACACTTACTGGGAGGCAGAGGCCCATGAAGTTAACCCACCCCAGATACTTATGGATTTCATAGTAATAAGATATTCTAAGAGTCTTCTGAAACCCTATTCTTACTGTGAAATGGTCGGGTGACATAGGCCACCATGATGATGGCTTCTGAGCACCTTCTCTATCATTGTGGAGCCAGGGTGAACTTCTGCTTTTCAGAAGAACTACTGGCAATGAGGCAAATTGGACATTGGGAACACCACAGGAGGCGAAATCTGTCCATGAAGGTCAAGCACAGGCTAGAGTGCATGATCTTGCCTATAGCATGGTGATGAGGACAGAAAAAAGAGTTTTTTTCAGAGCTGTGACTGAATCCTTACAGAGTTGTTCAGCAAAGCTGTTTCATGTGCTGCCTGTAGTATCTTTTAATACCAATAAATCGAATTTTGGAGCCCATAGACACCTGCTGTGGCATATTTGCAAAGTGCTTTGTCGTTAAAACATACATATATATGCCCGATACCATTTTTGATGTATCTGTCTAGTGCTTCAGCTGGGGTGCATCCACATTGTTAAAACAATTTGTTACCATCAATTCCCATGGTTTCATCCTACAGAATCCTGAGCTAGCTAGTGTGGTGCAGTATTTAAAGCTCTCTGCCAGAGAGCTCTAAGGGAAATGGACTAGCACTGTGTAGCAGAGAATCCTGAGTACCTCACCAAAATGCAAATCCCAAGATTCTGTAGAATGGACTGTTAAAGTAGTACTGTATCACATACCCACCCAAACCAAAAGACACGTGGCCAAGTGACATGAGAATGTAGTCAAGATGACAAAAGTTATTAACATATAGGCTAAGAAAGACTACAACAGTTTGCTTTTGTCTGAGCTTCCTGAAAAGAGCAAGATTCCACTCTCTCTTGTCCCCCACTGAGTTAGTTGGGTGCAAACTTCTTTGCTCTCATTTCTGGAGAGCTGAAAAACTGATTTTTAAGCCAGTAAGTGAAAATCCTGGATGGTGTCTATGGATCAGGAGTCAGAGTTATGGAGATGTAATGGTTATGCTCCTATGTACAGAGCTATGTCCAGAGAGCAACACTATGTAGTCATATTTTGGTTCTAAGGCAATTTAACTGCGGGTTCCTGGAATGTTCTACCTTGTCCCCAGTGTTATACTACATCTATATAAAGACATTGGAGGTGGTCATCAGGAAATCTAAAATAAAATATAAGTACTCTGATGAAACCAGCTTCTGTATCATCTGAGTGAAAAAAGACTGTGAAGGCCCTCAAACAGTGTCTGGAGGATTGTAGGGAGCTGCATCAGGGCCAATAAACTGAGACTACATCCAAACAAGATACAGGCAATGTGGAAGGTTAGTTCCCTTCTCTGGGAATTCAGTAAATTGCCTGTTTGGGACAGGCTGCACATCCTCTGAAAGAGCAGGTGCAGAAACTAAGGGTGTTCCTAAATTCATGAAAGTCAATGCAGACTCAAACAGCTTGGAGCACATTTTCCCTGCTCCAGCTGTGGCTCAAGCCATTCCTGATCACAGTGAGCATGGACACAGTGATCCACACACAACCTTGGCAGTGACTGGACAATGGCAGTGTGCTTTTACAGTGTGTTGCAATTACAATTGAGATAGGTTTGGAAGCTGCACTCATAAAACACTGTGACTAGGCTGCCAAGTGGTGAATCCCACAGGAATGTATTATACTAGTACTGAAATAATAAAAAAAAATTAAAACTTTTATTTTTATCCCACTTTTCTGTGACAAGACGATCAAAGCGGTTCACAACATATTAAAATAGCCACATTCAATATTATGTCCCAAATTCCCCCCCCTTAAAACAGGATTAAACATGATACAATTAAAACTGGAGATTAAAATATCTATTAATAATACAATAAAAATATAATGAGGACAGAGCAGTGGGCTAATACATGATATGAGGGGCGATCATTCTGTGGCCGGACATTTTTATTCAGGAAAGGCTGCCGGAAGAGATCCATCTTGACAGCTTTTTTTTTAAATTGATTTTTATTAAATTTTACATATACCTCGTCAATACAAATTACATATATACGTACATACATTTATACCTCCACCTACACATACATATAACACATTTCTCTACATTCACTAACCCCTACTTAACTCTACTCATACCCTTTTTACACTTTACATTTTTCTTCTCTATATATATACCTCTTCTCTTTTTCTTTTCCAACCTATACTTCTCATATATATATATATATATATATATATATATATATATATATATATATTCTCTTTCTCTGTTTTTATCTGTCATTAGCTTTTTCACTCTGCTTTTTCTATACTCCTTTTCCAGTATTCCATTACTAAATTCCAGCCTTCTTCTCCATCTTCATTGTCCTCTTCCTTTTCCTTTAACTTTTTCGACAACTTGCCAGCCTCTCTCATATCCAGTAATTAACCCATTCCTCTACTGTTCGGGGTTTGGGTTGATTTCCACTTTTGTGCATAGAGCAACCCAGCTGTTGTAATCATATATAATATTATTTTCGAGTATTTCTTTTTCAGATCTGTTTCCAATCTGTGTGTCATATTTATCAAATATAATTCTGGATTTTTTTAATGTTTTACCTAAGATCTCTGTTATTGTTACATGTATCTTATTCCAAAATTGCTTTGCCTTTTTACAGGTCCACCACATGTGGTAATAATCTCCTTCTGTTTTTTTACACTTCCAACACATCTTATTTACATTCTTATAAATTTTTGACAACTTGGATGGCGTTAAATACCACATATAAAACATTTTGTAGTAATTTTCCTTTAAGTTCTGTGCCAGAGTAAATTTATTGGTTTCCCTCCATGATTTTTCCCAGTCTTCTAAATTTATCTGATGTTGAAAAAAATGGCTCCATTTTACCATATTTTCTTTTATATATTCTTGCTCCAGGTCCCGTCTTAATAATTCCCTATAGTATTTTGAGATTTTCTTTTTTTTCCCCAAAAATTACTTTATCCAATTCATTTTTAGGATTTTCTGTTCCTTCCTGCTTCAAATCCATTTTCCATCTTTCTTCTAATTGTTTATATGGGAACCATTCTACTCTTTTCTTTTCTTTCTTGACAGCTTTTTGACTGCTCTCATCAAATTCAAAGTCCTTGTGTTAAGCCTAACACAGCTCAGGACTGAGATGCTTTATGGACCACCTTCTTCCTTACAATCTAGTGAGAATGCCCTCTTGAGGGTGAATCATTTGCCAGAATTTGATATACAGCAACTCAGGTAATGTCTGCATGTGTCAGAATACTCCAGGAGCATCCCAGAGTATTCTGGTAGCAAAACTGCCAGGACATCCTCCTATTACCTGGCACTCCAGAGCGATGGTGGATGGCTTTCCATATGTGTATCTCTCTCTGTGGCTGAAATTAAAGGGCCCAGCCACAATCACATGGCTGGCCACCTCAATAGTGTGACTCGTGGTGGGCAGCACAGCAGGATGCATTGAAAAGAGCCCCCATCATGGCTCCAGAGGGTTCCAGAAAATCTGGAACAAAGGATAACTTTTTTAAAAAACAGTATAAGAGGAGTTTGGTGTTGAACTGATTGGATATCATCTAGACAGTTTGCACCAACCTGAGGATCGGGTCCTGCATCATCTCAACTAGCTGCCATGAGGATGGGAGAAGACATGGTATTTGGCCCATGAGGACATTGTCTCAGACTTTCCACTGCAGGTACTGTAACTCTGGATTTCTCTCTTTCCAGTATAGAGGACACCAATTGACCTGCTTTCAGGATCAGTTGAAGGTCTGTTTATTTACCTAAATTTTTGGTAAGAATCTATGTTGCTGCAGCTATTTAACACTCTATGAGCTGTCCCCTATTTTACTGTTTTATTGATAGACCGTATTTATTTGTTTTGTTTTATTAGCATAGCACCCTACTTTGGAATTATTATTATAACAGAAAAAAGGTAATAAATGTTATAAATGCAATAAATTAAAAATAGAGAAAGGGTGTACTTTGGATTTAACACTCGTCAGAGGAAAGTTCAGTAAATAGATTGAGAAATATAAACTAATCTAGCCACATGCAGGGGGTTAAGGTGTATAATAAACTCGCCTAGGAAAATGCTAACAGAAGGGTGATAAGAATATTTATGGGGTGAAGTGCAGTGCTTGTTGTTCATTCGGCATGCCCATATTCATTCTTGACCTTTTCTCTCCAAACCTGCTAAGCATAGCAGTCTTTGTCCCTTTTCATTGTGTGAGCTGTGTTCATTGGTACGCATGTAAATAGGAATGAAGTGATGATAGGGACTGGCTACTAATTTTGTTACTGAAGCACTTTTGGCTTCGTAAAACAAAGGAGAAGGACATTGAAGCTTCCACCATCCTTTTATTACTTTCCCTTTTTTCTCAGCATTTTGCCAGTCATTTTCTCCATGCTTACATAGTAGAGTAAGAGGAAGGAGTTAGGCCCTCATCAGACCAGCCATTTAGGCCAGTCTGGGGGCAGAGTCAGGGCATCACATCCAGATGACACATGCCCTGACTCTGCCCCAGGCTGCCATGATGCCGCGCACTGCTCCACACGGTGCGCGGTATCATGATGCTCCTCCAACGCTATGTCCATACAATGCAGTGCCGAAGGAGCGCCGCCGTGCCACACTGCTGTGGCTATGCTGCCCTTTTGAGGGCACAAAAAGGAGCCTCTTTTTGCAGCTTTTTTTTTTTTTGCACCCTTGAAACGTCAAATTGGGGCCACGGCATGCAGTTGCCATGGCCCCAATCCAGCATGAAAAGGGGCGGCTGCAGGCCATCCCTTAGGGCTGCTCTGTAGAGCCCCTTAGTCTTACAGATCTGTGGGCCTTTGCTATAAATAATTCAGGCACGAACATGGAACCTTCTGCAGGCAAAGCAGAGTCTAGGAACTGTGATTAAATCTACTCACAAGTAGAAGTGGTGGAGGCATTAGATCAGTCAAAGCAGAAAGTTCAGTATCCTCCTTATAAGCTAATTAATGCATGTCAATATTGTGATTCCAGCTAAATAGACTAAAAGGCCTGTAAGTTGTATCAACACTTTGTTGTGTTAGATTATAAGAAGTAATAGTATTCTATTCTGCTTTGTCCAGACCACATGTGAGTTTCATCAGAGTTTCAGAAGATTATAGATAAAATGGATTGCTTCAGAGGAGACCAGATTCCTATAAGGGAAAATGGAGATTTGTGTACATTTAGCCTGAGGAAAAGATAATGTCACAGGAGGAGCCAACTCACTCAAGATCGCATATCAATCAAAAGTAAGAATTTGATAAAGAGACCCCCAAGGCTGCTCTCATATAACCTAGTTATCAATGCCCTTGTTACTACAATTGAGGACACACTGAAGTCCAAAATCTCAAGAGGATTTTCTTTCAATGCAAAGAGCACATTTAGAAGAGAGATTTTTCTGAGACCCACAACAGAAGACAGGTGGTTCAGATTCCTTTCTCCCCGCTTGCTGTGATCCTGACAATCATCGTATGCACCCACAGATACACATAGCTGATGCTATTTGCCTTTGGAAAAGCTATGCATTAAATACAAACATGAATTTAGGTTTGGCCTATGGTGTTTATATCGGTCACATGTAAGGCTGCAGTCCTATGCACACTATTACACAGGAAGGAGGGGGGTCTCATTGAGCATTGCGAGTAATCACTATTGGTCTGTGTAAAATCAGAACGCAAAGAATGTTTCAACAACTTGACTCTCACCCTGAGATTCTGCCTTTTACCCTGAGTCCTGGAGAAGTCAAGCCAGACCCTGGGATCTGGAAACCATGGCAAGTGTAAGGGGACAGTGTAGCAAATTTTATTTTGGTAAAGCCTTTTCTCTTCTTGAAATTGATGTTTCTGTTATTCACTTACATTTATATAAAGCTCATGTGGCAGTTTAAACTATCAGGAGTTTAAGCCCATACTTTGGTGTTATCAGAGCTTGCAAGGACCTAGTGACAAATAACAGATTACTCGTTATTAGTTCTTTCCCCCACTAATACAGGTATAATTAAATTACATTATAATTCTAACTTTACAAGGGAGAGTGCCTCTCCCATTGTGATAAAACTGTAATTTTTCTAGTAACTTATAGTTATGTGACCTCAGTGATGGGAGGCATGTATCACATGGGTCAAGTGTTGGCTCAATGTGCATCATGCTGCTGGATGTAAATATATGTGCACATTTAAGTAACTAAAATTAATTACTTTTGCATAACAGGAGAGTAAAGAGTTTATCTGTTAAAATGTAACTGGAACAGCAATTACTTTTGGGGGGCTTTGGGTCTATAACCATAACTAATTTTAAAAGCTCTGGATATAGTAGCTTAGTTATTTTGTCTCTAAAAAGTCAGTTGCATTGTTTAGAAGACTTGGAGCAAAGTAAAATGCATCACTTTACTCTTTGAACTTTATCACACCAGGCTGCAAAGACATCATGATCATATTAGCCTAGGAAATGCTAACATGCAGGTCTGGTGACAGTAATTTTCACACAACTTATCAAAACTGCCATGGTACTGCTATAGTCCTGGGCTCTGTCTTCTTCACACCAGCCTTCATAACTTTGCCTTTCTGTCCTATGCCCTTCCCATGATGCTTTTCACTCTTCTCCCCCCCCCCCCCATGCACCATCATAGCCATTGATTACCACAAGTAAAAAAGAAAAAAGATTTAAAAAAAAAAAAAAGTAAGGAAAAACAGCCTGCTCAGGAATAGTGAAGGGGGACAGGGAAAGGAATTATAGAATCATAGAGTTGGAAGAGACCACAAGGGCCATCTAGTTCAACCCCCTGCCATGCAGGAAATCACAATCAAAGCATCCCCAACAGATGGCCATGCAGCCTCTGTTTAAAAAAACCTTCAAAGAAGGAGACTCCAGCACTCTCCAGGGGAGTGCGTTCCACTGTGAAACAGCTCTTGCTGTCAGGAAATCACTCCTAATGTTTAGCTGGAATCACTTTTCCTGTAGGTTGTATCCATTGTTCCAGGTCCTATTCTCTGAAGCAGCGGAAAACAAGCTTGCTCCATCCTCAATATGATACCCCTTCAAATACTTAAACTGGGCTACCATATCCCCTCTTATCTAGATCAAGTGAAGTAATAGTGCCACTCTATTCTGCTTTGGTCAGGCCTATCTCAAATACGGTGTCCAGAAGACAGAGCCCAGGAATATAGCAACACCATGGCACTTTTGGTGAGTTGTGCTAAAATGAGTATCCCCAGGACTATATGTTAATGTTTTCTATGCTAATGTGATCATGATGTCTTAGCAGCCTGGAGTGATAAAGTTCAAAGAGTAAAGTGATATATTTTACTTTGCTCCAAGTTTTGTAAACAATGCAACTGACTTTTTAGACACAAGAGAACTAAGCTACTATATCCAGAGCTTTTAACCGTCTCTTCTCCAGGCTAAACACAGCTTGCTCACTAAGTCTCTCCTCATAGATCCTCGTTTCCAGACCCTTCATCATTTTGGTCACCCTCCTTTGGACATACCCCAGTGTCTCAACATCCTTTTTGAATTGTGATGCCAAGAACTGAACACAGTAGTCCAGGTAGGCCTGACCAAAGCAGAATAGAGTGGGATTATTACTTTCCTTGATCTAGTCATTATACAGTGCACCTGTGTCAAGCACTGGGTTCCCATCCATAATTTGAGCTTCCGTGGATGGCAAACCCTGGGTTTCTGGATGGGCGCATGTGCTCACAGCGAACTAAATAGGAGCGTGCACCCTTTGAAAAGAACAGGACTTAAGGTCTCACATTTTTTATTATCAACAGGATCCGGAACGGATCTACCACAGATAGCAAGGGTGCACTGTACTTCTATTGATGTAGCCTATAATCGCATTGGCCTTTTTAGCTGCCGCATCGCACTGTACCTTACATTCTCCCCGCTGAAGCTCATTTTGTTAGTTTTGGCCCAGCTTTCTAATCTATTCAGGTCATTTTGAATTTTGATCCTCTTCTTTGGGGTATTACCTGCTCCTCCTATGCTTTTGTTTTAGTTCTTGCTGCACTCAGGTCCAGTCAATAATAAATACTGTATATTGATTTTACTTTTCCTTATGCCCCCTTGTCTTCTCCCTTTCCCTCTCCCTCTGCAGAAATGCTAGCTCTAACCGATACACCATGAGTCTGCACACTAGATGTCTTTCAGGAAGCAGCAACTCTAAGACCCCCTAATCTGAGACCTACATGGTAAGCTTCCCCTGCATCTAGGCAAAAAAAAAAAAAAAAACTTCTCCAACTGTCCTGATTTGGCAGGGACAGTCTCAATTATTTGTCATCCCACTTTTTCAGCTGCTTTTAAAATACCCTAATCCTCTTCCCACTTTCCTCCTTTGTCCTCTGCTTACTTTAATTGTTGCAAGCTGATTTCAGATGCAGTTTGTCCACAGTTAATTCAGCTGGTGTAGGAGAAGGCAGGAGAAGAGGGATTGGAGTCTTGCCCTTCCCAGTAAGCTGAGGCAAAAGCAAACTGCTACACCTTCTCCTAGCTTGTGTGTTCTTCCTCATTAATAACTGTTGCCTTCTTGAGCACTCTCTGATCTTGCTTGGCCACTCATATTCCAGTTTCATCTGTGACATTACATAGAATATGGGGAACTGGGGTAAGGGAGGGTGCGCTGCTACTCTTTCCTGCGTTCCATGATTACCAGAGATCTTTGAGTCTCATGAACCAGCACTGAACTCTCTCAGATTTGTGATCCCAGCAGCTCCTGAGGTTCTGGAGACATCTGTCTCCTTTTATGAAGGCCAGTTGTTAAGACAGGCTTTTGTTTACACAGCCAATACATATAAAGGCGGATGTCTCTGAAGATAAATAGCCCAGGAGATGGCAATCCATTCAAGCCCAACCTGGGCTATTAGTCAAAGGTAAATGCAATACTGAACCAATGAAGGGAGCAGGGTGGTGCTCCCACTCCCCAACTCATTCTGAGCAGAGCCTGAAGGACAATGAAGTGTGATATTGTGCCGTTCAGTGTAGCAATCAGGAGCGAAAACACAGCATAAAGCGTTTCGATCCTACTTTAGCCTATCAGGTGCTAACGAAGATAAAGCTGTTCAATTTCCTAGCTGTGCCGCAGGTAGGGCAACAGCGAGCATTACCGAAAGGACTCTAGGCTGAGGAAGAATGGTTCCTGCTTTGCCTTAGTGGGGAAAGGCCTAGCTCTGCTAGGGGCCAAGGAAGAAAAGCGAGTAGGTAGCCATATGCGCTCCACTTGGTCTGAAGGGGGGAACAGCCCCACACATGCAAACACTGTTGTACTGAGACCACTGAAGCACACACTGAGGAGATAAAGGCCTTTTATGCACAACTCACATTCACTATATTCATTTCATGCCCCAATGGGCTTATTATGAACATCCTTGGATGTACCAAGTGCAGCCACAGAGCTATGGCATGCAGCCAGCTATACTTGCATGTGCATATACTCCTTTGTATGCATCTAACAGTTGTGCAGACTTAACCATCTTAGGATTTTTACAGACAAGGAGCTGGAGTACAGTTCTCCAGAAGGCCCTTATATGAAAGACATGGGTGGACTCATTCATCATTAGCATGCAAGAGCAGTTTCTCTTGGCCACAAGCAGTGATGTGTGTACTTGAAATGCAGGTACTTTCCATAGCAGTCCCCACGAGCACATCCTTATGGAAAGTCCAAAAATACAAACAATTACATCTGTCCAAATCAACAAATGTGGGGCCCTTCCACACTAGACAGTTATAGCAGTAGGATTCCCCTTTAAGTGCTATGGAAACCTGGGATTTGTAGTTTCATTAGCTTTTTAGAATATCCACCCAGAGAGCTCTAGTGCCTCACCAGACTACACACCCCAGGATTCTAATGACACTTAAATCAGAATCACAGCACTATAATTGTGTAGCATAAAAAAGACCCCTGTTCTAACAGGGTTCAATTCCACCAGAAGCAGGTCTTTTGTAAATTGAAGGGACATTAATGATTCATTCAGGGTCAAGCCACCCCAAAAATAATTTGGCACTGCAAAAAGAATAGAGCACAGCAATATATTATTGCTGGAAAAATCCATTTCTCCACCCAACTCTGAAGGCTGCAGCTAAACTCGGAGAGAAAAAAGAAAGCCTAAGGGCAATGGCAAATGAGGTCATAATCCGCACTAGTGCCTTAACCCTGACACTCTGATTCTGCTAGCCCAAGGTCCACTGGATTCATGGCCACAAGGGAAGTGAGGAAGACAAGTAGGTAGAGCTGTTCCACTCCTGCACTGGAGTCTAAGAATGACATTGTGGCCAAATAGGTTGTGCTAAGGCTCTCTGTGTTTTCTGCTCCACTGGGTTGAATGTGATGTTTCTCCTGCCCAGCTGCATTTATGCTTTTAAATGTCACCAGAGGAAAAACCCTTGGTAGGCATAGTCCTTGGGGTACTTCAGAAAGCCTCTTTCCTCACTCACAGCTTACTAGCTCCCCAAGGCCAGAATCACATGCATATAGTCAAGAATTCCCATTTATCTTTTGGGTTTCAGAAGGGAAATCCCACAACCTGGCTCAAAGCAGCATTCTCCAGAGGAAAAGAGAGCCAGATTCTGAAGAGTCTTTGCAACTCAAGCACACTAATGAAATGCAATTAAAAGCAAGCTCTCTTAATCTTCCTCTCTCTTCTGTCTCTTGTCCCTCCAGAATTTAATAAGAGTGTTTGCTGAAGATCACTTAGGAACTAGTGTCTGTTTCAGTGACTTTACACCTCAAGCACTTGGCCCAGTTCTCAGCAGAATACACTGGATTGATAATGGTCTCTGCTTCCCATTCATGACCTCCAGTCCCACCATTGGCTCCACAACCTTGCATCCCTGCAACTTTGACCAAGCTTAAATCTTCAAAGAGCAGCTGGGCGTCCCCTTCTACTCCTGACCAGAGATTTCTGGAGCATCCATAGCTCCAAGGGTTTTAAAATAAAAGCACACTCCATCCACGCACTCTGGGATTATACTGCTTTTTTCCTGTCAATAAGGAGCACCCAAAACTACAATGTTTATTGACTTACATTTCTTTCAGTACATGAGTTCATACTTTCCCCATAAGCTCTCTATATAACATCTTTATTGAAAAGTTGTTCATTCTTAGTATGTCAGCCAAGTAAGCGGGGGGGGGGGGGGAATAAGCCAAGTGTGATGTAGCAGTTTGAGTGTTAGACAAGGTCTCTTGGATACCAGGATTCAAATCCCCACTCAGGCATGGAAACCTGCTGAGTGACCTTGGGCAAGCTTCACTCTCTCAGCCTCAGAAGAAGGCAAAGGCAAACCTCCTCTGAATAAATCTTACCAAGAAAACCACATGATAGGGTTGCCTTAGGCCAAGTCACCATAAGCTGGAAACAATGTAAAAGCAAACAATAATTTATAAATAAGCAAAGTATTAAGAATACAACGAGGCTCTTTTCTCCTAGGAATTCAGTAAGCTTGATCTGGTACGTTAAAGTCATCTCCCCTGTCTTCCTTACAAGCTCAGTGATTCTGAGAACACAGGTTAATCATGTAAGAGAGGCACATTTTGTTCTGAAAAAACTCCTCCCTATCTTTCTTGTCTTAGAACGTACCTCAAACCTAGGGCAGGCACATAAGATGAGTGGGACTTCTTCATATATCAATGTCCCAGACCATTTAGGGCTTTGAATATCACCACATTTCAAAGTAGAAGCATATTGGCATACCACTTTAAGACCAATGCTATATACTCCCTATATGATGTTCTAGTCAAGAAGATCATCAGTAGACCAAGATGGCTCCTTACTCTTATTTCCATTAAAGTCAGGACAACTGCTACTCACTTTAATGAACATATGCCACCCAAATCCTAGCCTTGTGGAAGAGAATTAACCTTTGAGACAGAAAGCACAGTGCTTCAACATCAGTCTCCAAAACCCTTAGGAGAACTGATGTTGGTTCTACCACGCAGCCTGGTCCTTCTCATAACCATAACCTCTGGAACTTCAACCTGAACATTCATCCCAAATGCAACATATTAAAAGCTTCACTGTCAGTGAGGAATCATACTACTGTTTTGGTCTCTTCACACAAGCCTGAGCTTGCTATCTGAATTGGAAAAAGCTTAAGTTTTAGAGCACCTTAACTTTTCTAAACAAATAAATATGACCTTTGATCACCAAGGAACAACAACATGGCAGTATGCCACACCAACCCCTAGAAGGGTTGTCAAATATCTAAAGCAATACAAAAATTTCAGCTCTTCTCTAGTGTTCTTCAGAAAGACAACCTTTCACCCTAGATGTAAAACATCTACTCATACAACAGTCTTGAACACCATGGCTTTCACCCACTGTCTTTGTTCTCTTCATCCATTCTTCCCTCAGTTTTGTATTTCATGTTTATCCTACTTGCTCATTCTGTTGTTCTGACCTGAGGAGGCTGGTGAAATGTGGCAGTCTTATGGGGAAATGGTATAAGTAATTATTTCATCAGCAACATGACTCAAGCTGCTAGGCTGATGTCCAAAAGTCACAGAATGTCCTTGTTAGTTTTCCCCAACAATATCTTCTCTGACAAATATGGAAACAATTGTTATGGCATTAATAACACTTGCTGTTGGCTTTGGAGGATATGAGGATTTGATAAAATCACAGTATTCTAGAGTTGGAAGGAACTGCAAAGATCATCTAGATTAATCCCAGTCAAAGCAGGGAATCAAATGCTGAGGCATCTGCCTGTTAAAAACATCCCACAGAGGAGGGTTTTTTAAAAAAAACTCCCATAGTGATACCCTACTATCACTACTCCTGTCTCCAGAGTAATACCTGACACACCAACCTCCTCCTCTTCCCTAAATATATTGCTGAAGCTGAAGCAAGAACAAACAGAAGTCCAAATTAATTCCACAGCAAAACAGGTCTAAACATATATCAAAGCAATACATCAAATAACATGATGACAAAAATGTGCATACATTAAATCACTCAGTTTCTTCTGCAGAGATGTCTTCTTGACTATTTCTTTCTTAAAATGTAGCAGGAAGAGCTATAAATGTCACTATAAATGTGGAGATTTTGAAGGCAAACATGTCACTCAGAAGAAACGTGTCTTCAAGGAAATGGAACAGAAACAAACTTTTTAAACAAATATACTTTAACTGAACAAAAACTACAAAGAATAAAAATTGAATAATATAATTAACAACAACAAACTAGACACATAACTACACATTACAAACAACAAAATCTACAATTAACAAAACAGGAGAGGAAAAGATAACTTCCAGTTATTTCTTCTGCATGCCCTCTTCTTCATGCTTATTAGTTACATTTCATTGATATATTTAAGTCATAACAATTGATAAAACCAATAAAAATCACATCATCCTCATTCTTTTTCAAAAAGTTTGTTAACAATTCTCAGCTTCCAAAATCTTACTAATGAATTTTCTTTACTCAAAATGGACAATTTATCAATCTCCACTAATTCCTTCATCTTAGATAGCCCCTCTTCTTTCATAAAAATAAATCCTTCTCCCATTTCTGAGCTTACAGACAATTTCTCTGGTATCATATACCAGTGATTCATCATTTTGTAAAAATTCTCTTTAAGATTGTCTTTAAGATTGCTACTGAAGTTGCCCTGAAAGCTAAATAGCTCTCACTAATGTCTGAGCATCATCTTCCCCTGTCCACCTAGACAGGATCCTTTTTCTTCCTCGGCTGCTTTATAATAATATCCTTCAACACCCATGGAAAGAGTTTATTGTACTACAAATATGTAAAGGTACACAGAAACAATATGGGTGTCCAGAAATATTGGATCTCTACTACTTTCCAAAGTAACATATTCCTTTTTAGAAGGACTGAGGGTAGGGAGATAACCAGAGATGGGATATGCTTGCTAGAGACAGGAGAGATCTTTCTGGTTTCTACTTCACTGGTAATACAGCATGTTTGGGAATGTCCGTTCCAAATGGAGACTGGGAGGTTAGTTGTTTTCTCTGCTTGCTAAAGTGTTTCAGGAGCCATAGAACCCCATCCTCCTGGTGGCACAAAAACATGCCCAGTGGAGCATCACAACAGGAAAGGCTTCTCATGCCTCTTGTGAGCCTTCTCCACTAAGGATGGGAAAAATCAACTATCTCATCTTCACATGCAAAAAGGAACAGTTTCCACTGTTTCCCCCAGATTCAGGAGCAAAAGAATATTTCTATACAGCTCTCTTCTGGTATTTGCACATCCCAATTTAAAACAAACAAAAAGCTTCTGTATGAAAAACTGGTTTTTCACACACACACACACACACACACACACACACCAGTATATCTAGGTAGTCACATTTTGTAAGTGTATATGTACAAGACAGTTTTTTTGCACAAAAACAGCCTTTTAAAAAGACATGAGGTTATCTAGAAACAGTGTTTTTGCATGAAAAAGAATTCACTTTTATGAAAAACACCTTTCTGCCTATGTGCTCTTCCTGGCAAAATCACATGGGGCACTTTCATCCAGGCCTATGTGACAAGGTATCCCTTTCAGGATGGAGTTTGATATCAAAGTTCAATAAGATGCAAAAGAGGCTATTGAGGCTAGTAGCAAGATGCTGGGCATACATGTTTAAAAAAACTTATTAGCACACATAGATGGGCAGCAGAGTCATCACTTGGAGGTATGGAGGGTGCGGATCGCACTGGATGACACTCCCAAAAGGGGGCGTACACCTTGTGGGGCAGTAGACCCAGTGGGACTAGTGCAGCTGCTAGGTGAGTGAGAAAGGGTATCACCTCCCTTTCTCATGCAGCAGATGCACAAGACCCTGAACAGGAGGCCATCAGGAGGCCTCAGCACAACCCCACAGCAGAGGCCACTGCTGGGGAAAGATGCCTTCTGTTTAGAGTCTGGCATGGCTGTTTGCCAAGACAGAACCTGAACAGAAGGCACACACACAGTCAGACTGCCTCCTCCATCCTGCCACTGCCGCCTTGCCACACTGGGTGACACCAGCCCCAGTAACACCACTAATGGGTAGTAGAGTTCAACATATTTAAGCTCTATCCACTGCCTGAATCTTTCAAAAGTAAAATCTCTGGAAAGCTGTCAGTGTTTCTTTTTGGGCCAACAAATTAACAAACGCACACACAGGACAAAATGCCAGTCCACCTTCCCAGGCATAAAACATAATACAGATTTCTGTTTCAGCATGGTAGAAAGCACAACATAAAATGTACTGGGGAGTTTGGATCTCACAATCATGCCTTAAAGAGGACATCTTGTTTTCAGCATGCTGTTGTGACTTAAACATGAAAAAGGGACTCTACTTATAGAATTTGTATGAGTGAATCCTCTGGTAGATCCTGATGTCCATGGCCTTTTGTTTTGACATAGAGGTGTGCAGCCAGGTGCCCTTGTGTCTTCGCTAAAGAGACGTGCTGTGTTATTATCATAGGTTTTTGTCTGAGCACAGAGCCACCTTGCACCTTGTGTTCCCTCCTGCTGTGTCTTATTAGAGAGCACCAGAGATATTTATCAGGATAGATTTGCTGAACAGATGTGCATGGTGGAAGCCAGAGCTGTGAAGCAGAAGTGTGAAATTGATCCATTTCCCGGACTGGCCAGTGATATTTCCCTGGTTGAACAAATTCAAAGAATAGCTTTTTCTTCTTCTAGGTTCAGCACCTGATGTGATTGAACTCCTCAATGAGTATGAACTGTTAGACAAATTCAGACTTGATATACAGCATCTATACAGACATAGAAGTATATAGTGTGAATGGCAGAGCAAAGCCAGGCTAGATGTGATGTAAATGCATAGTTCCCAACATCAATGGCCACTACATGGACAGTTTTTCCTTCCCTGTCAACGTCAGACTTATCAGGACATAGGCTTCAGTTCTACTAGATTTCTTTCAAAGAAGACCATCAGCAGAATCCTTTGCTAGGTCCCACTGTATCATGCTTGTGGAGCATAATACTCCACCTGTGGAGGTCCATGTCTCTCATGCACCCCAGAGGGCATCTTTCAAGTGCCCACAGGGATGTAGCCAAGGGGGAGGGGGTTCTGTGGGGTCCAGCGGCCCCCTTCCGTTAGATACAATGAATGGTGTGTGCCACTGCGCCGGTGCACCCAAGCCCCATTATAATGGTGGCACTTAGTCTGCCCCCCCCCCCTTCCCAAAATCCTGGCTATGTCCCTGGTGCTCAGTGTGTTTTTCCCTGGCTATTTCCTGCTAGTCACAGAAGAATGGACAGTGGGAGGTTGATATTTGTTTTCTACTGACAGTAAAGAAGTTAACAGCAGCTCAATGGTTAAGTGCCTGTACTGTAGCCACTCACTCCCAAACCAAAAGGTTGCCAGTTCAGTACCAGCCAGGGCTCAGGCTCAGTTCAGGCTTGAATCCTTCTGAGGTCGCTAAAATAAATACCCAACTTGATGGGGGCAATTAGCTTACAGTTATAAACTGCGTAGAGACTGCTTAGAGTGGTATGAAGTGGTATATAAATGAAACTGCTTTTGCTATTGCTATATGGGAATGTGTTGTGTTTACTAGGTAAAATGGATTATTTCACCTATAACAAGGATGAGCAACATGGTTTTTCCTGGCCTCCAAAGATCCACCAGTGTGCAGGGACCTTTGGACAACCCCTTATGATGAGTTTTATTTTTATATAGAAAGATGTGTGGGGAGTGTGTACCTTCTTTTGAACAGAACTATTGTAATACTTCTGGAAGCCTCCCATAAGCACAAATGATCTCCTCCCCACCCCCCACCCCACCCCCCAAAAAGTGTACTGTATATACTCATGTATAAGTCTAGAAATTTAGGTCAAAAAATTGACCCAACAAATTTGAGTCGACTTACCCATATGTCAATGTAGGTTCTGTAATTTAACTCTTATCTTTTTAAAAGGGAACCATCCTGTGGTGAATGGAAAGAGTGTAATTTGTCTTGGAAGTACTGACCTCGCTCTATTCTCTCATCCATCCAGCCTTTAAAGTGAACACAAAGTTATATCTTCTGTAATTCTGTAAGTTCTCTGGCATTGTTTCCCTTTGCTTTGTTATTAAGATCCTTTGTTACATGCCCCTATGTTTTTCCCTCGACTTATCCACGGGTCATATAAAAATCCATAATTTCGGCCCCAAAACCTGACCTTGACTTATAGATGAGGTTGACTTATAGTCACGTGTATATGGTATGTTTCCAACTCACCTTGCTTTATAGTAAAAATTCTTACTTCAAGGAACTGAAGCAGTTCTTCAGAAGGGCATGTACCACCTTGGTGGGTTGGGAAGGCAATGCTGGGCCCCAACCCCTACAAGTCACTAAGTCCACCCTATGTGGTTATGTGCCTGCTAACTGATTTAGCTCAGTCTGCCTGGATGAAGCAGGAGTGAAGATAGGAGGAAGGAACATCAACAACCTAAGATATGCTGATAACATAATATTTCTGGCAGAAACAAACAAAGACCTGGGACAATCACTTAAGAAGGTCAAAGAGGAAAGTGCCATGATGAGATTAATGCTGAACATTTTTAAAAACAAAAATAATGACCACAGAGGAGCTACAAGATTTCACCCTAGACAACGAAAATATTGAAATAGTCAAAAATTTCCCGTACCTTGGTTCAGATATTGATCAAAACAGAAACTGACATCAGGAAATCAGAAGAAGACTAGGATTGGGAAGAGCTGCTATAAAGGAACTGGACAAGATATTAAAGTGGGAGGATAGTCCATGCCATTGTATTCCCCATCACCATGTATAAATGTGAGAGCTAGACAGTGGAAGAAAAACATATAGGAAGAAAATCAATTCATTTGATATGTGGTGCTGGAGAAGAGTGCTGAGGATACCATGGATGACCGAGGATATCATGGATGACCAAGAAGAAAAACAAATATGTCCTTGAACAGATCAGACTGGAACTCTCTCTGGAAGCCAAGATGACTAAACTAAAGCTGTCATGTTTGGCCACTTCATGGGGAAAATGAATCATTAGAAAAGACAATAATGCTAGGAAAGGTGGAAGGCAGTAGAAAGAGAGGAAGACTACATATCAGATTGCAGAACCTGAGCAGAGAGGCTGAGTGGGAACTTGGAGGTAATCTCATCCACAGGGCTGCTATGAGTCAATTCAAGGGCAACTAACAACAACAAAACCTGAATGATGTCTATAATTTCAAAGCCAAATCTTGATAATCCAATTAATCCTAGGCCTGCAGCAAAAATGGGTACATTCATACTGAGACTTCTTTGATTTGCATCTGCCCCCCACCCCCCAATGTGTAGTGACCTTTTTTTTCCCCTTTCAGCCATACACATATACACCATTTAAAATATGTTTGCAATGTTGTGGAGAAAATCACCCAGTTCATGTGGTGAGTTGTTGCATACAGACAGCCACCATGTGGAGATATTTAAAATTACCTCCCTATGTGTATCATCTCTAATAAACCTATCTAATAGTGGACAGACCTGTAAGTTCACAAAACACTCCAAAAGGAAAGTCCTTAATAGGTAGCATTTAATAGACAACTGCTGCTGTCCTACTTTCTTTTCAGTAGCTGTAATCTGCTGGCAAAAACTGAGCATTTTATAAAATGCAGTTTTTGTCTTCTCTCCTCCCTTTCTGTAAAAAATGGCTTGTCCATTATCTGGTGAGGCTTGAGCTTTGTTGATTCCCTTTTCCCCCTGCCTGCCTCACTTTCATGCTTAAAGGGATGTTGATCTATTGATTCCTGTTGGCAGCATCTAGCATAAAGAATGGAGCATATTAAATGCCACGGCACTGGCTTTTTTATATTCTTGGGCAATTTAACTGTGTGGAAGATGCAGAAACATTGAGAGGAAGTGAGATGGTCAGTAGGTAACACCCCCTCCTCTCCATGTTCCCTTCCCTTAATCTTCAAGATGCAATCGGCCCTTTCAAGTTTTCACTTTGCCAGTCCCCAGCATGCAGCCAAGAAAGATGACCTCTGAACATAAGCGGGCAGAACAAAGAAAATTGCAGAGAAGAAAGTAGCAAGCCTACTATCCATGGGAGACTAAAGACAGAGCATCATTGCCTGTGAAAGGCATATAACTGATTGCGCCAAGCAATTACTGGTCACTGCAGTCCAAATCCTCAGATGGCATCGACTGATAGAGCTGTGCTGACTTGAGAGAGATTCCTTCCTTCCTTCCTTCCTTCCTTCCTTCCTTCCTTCCTTCCTTTTTTCCTTCCTTGCCCCATTGTAGTTATCCATATTGTGGCTAGCTTGCCAGACTTTAAAAAGAACAGGAAAATTCTCCAGATAGCAAGGTTATCCAAGGATAAGGCTCTTTTGTTCTGAAGATTGGATGTGTGATTTCTGAAAGGGCTAACCTCTTTATGTATTGATGCCTTCCTCACAACTTGCTGGGAACAGTGGGAAAACATACTCCTAACAGCTATGATAGACAGACAGATGATAAATGATATGTTAGATAGGACTTTATCACATGGGGAAAATCGGTGGTTTAAATGATTGTGTGATCGCATTGAAGATTTTCACACACATCGCAATTAAACAGGACTTATCCCAACAATAACCAGGTAACAACCAGCAACAAATCATTCACAGGGAAATCTGTGCTATACTTGCTATACTTCCTTGTTCTAACCTCCTTGTCTCAGTCTGCCCTACCTGCCATTGTGCTGTCCTGCCCCTGAGTACCATTATTACAGCCCATTTCTCCTAAGAGGCTGACCAAAACAGGACAGTGAAACCTGTTGGCCCTTTTGCTTAAATTTAATAGGTAATATAGTGGAAGGAAGTAAAAAAAAAAGAGGAAGACCAGCTTCCCAGATGGATAGACGGAATGTGCAAGACCTGAGTGAGAGTGTTGATGACAGGTTGGCTTGGAGGTCTCTCATTCATAGGGTCGCCACAAGTTGGAGTTGACTTGATGCCAGTTAACAACAGCATTAATTCTAATGATACATTAGAATGTTCATCTGTAGGCAGATGAGCACATGTCTTATATATGCCTAATGGTGAATGACAGCTTGCTTTGGGGCGGGGGGGGGGGGGGGAATCCTGCTTTATCTCACTGGCTTGTGAGAGGTAACCAGCAATGTGTTTCAACACTTCGGCATTTGGAAACACGTGGGAGTTTGCCAAACACCAAACATTCTTTAAATGACAAGATTGTTGAGACTGTTGGATGAATATATTTTTAAAAAGCCAGACTTGATAAATCTCTAAATACTGGATTGCTCAAGAAGAGAATTAATTGAACCAGTTATGATAGACGTACCATAAATAGGATGGACAGTGAGGAAGGGATGTCATGCCACTTGCGTGAGAACTTAATGCGGGCATTTTATTCTGCATTTTGGCTGCTCTATCTCATCTCACAAAAAGTAGAAGTCACCTGTACTAGTACAAACTTATCAAGCATTCCATATTCTCATCAGTAGAGGCCATATGAAACGACAGGGAGCAAAGTTATGGTGCTGAAAATACTCCTGGGCTGATCCAATGCATGGAGTTACCCAGGGCCTAGATGTATGTCTGCTTCTCTGACACTATTTTCAATGTGGATCCAGGGGGTGGACCTTGAAATCTGAGTCTGAAAAACCAAATGTTGAAAGCCTTAAGGTCTGCAATGCTGAAATTAAATTAAATTAAAGGAAAGCAAACTGCATCTAAAAGCTGTGGCTTATGGGGAGGGAAACTGCCAGAAAATAAATTTAATTAATCTGCATAGTTGGGAAGGTACATGGTATAAAAGCCCCTAAGTGCTTGAGCAGTTAACTATGTTTGTTGATGTTGTTGTTGTTTTTGTTGTTGTCTTTATTGTTGTTGTTGTTATGATGTGTCAAGCTGTTTCTGACTTATGGAGACCCTAAGGTGAGCACGTTATGATTATTTCTTGACACAGCTTATTCAAAGAGGGTTGCCTTTGTCTTCCTCTGAGGTTGAGAGAGTGTGATTTGCCCAAGGTCACCCAATGGGTTTGCATGTTGAGCAGGAATTCGAACTCTGGTCTCCAGAGTCCTAGTCCAAGACTTAAACATCTACACCACATTGACTTATAATTAACTATGGCCCGTTACAGACGGGCATATAGTACGCATGGAGCACGTACAAAATGGCGGTGCCCTATATAGACGGCCCCCGCTATGTTGACGTATCGGACGCATAGCGTCCGGACGTTGCGCACTGGAAGTGGCGCCATGAATGCGCGCCTTGCGGCACCTCTTCCAGGGCCCAGGAAGAAGCGCCATTTTAGCTCTTTGTTGCTGCGCCCGGGAACCGCATGGTTTGGCTGCTGCGGTTCCCAGACGCAGCAACCGGCAGCAGTGCGAGACCGCCCGTTTTAGTTACTTACATTAAAAGCCAAGGGCACCAGCACCCCTGCAGAAAGGGGCAATTAGTACATCTTTCTAGTTAAGTACTCCCATACAAATTAATGCCACAGAAGTAGCCCATAGGGATAAGGCTTCCAGGGTATTTATCAAGATTGTTTTCTTTTCTTCTCCTCCCCACTTCCATTTTTGTAATATTTTTCTAGAATTTACCCTTACCAAAAGTCTTTTGGAAGTGAGAAATACCATTTGTGCACTAGCCTTTGGCCAATATTGTCTGAAAAAGAAATAAACTGATAAATTGAGCTCACCTATGGCAGGTATATATTGCCCATGTTGCTAATAATAACAAACGATCGGTGAGTCTTGGAAGCTTTCCTGGTCCCTGGAGCGAATGCTGCCACCTCTACTTAGTCTGCTCAGCCTTTGTGCAAAAGCCATTCTAAAGCCATCCATCTGCAATGGTTGTATGAGCAGCTCTGATTCCAAGAGTGACAGCATTCCGACAGACACTTTTGGCCCACTGGCCCAGCCTCCTCCTCTGCATCCTGTTACAAGCAAGGCTTCCAATTCCACCCCGTGAAAGGCAAGAAGAGTAGATGAGCAAATTGCAGAAGAGAATAGAATCTCCCTCCCCTCCCCAAAACTGCCAAAGCAGGAGTGCAGAATTTAAAAGGCATATATTAATTAAAGGCCACACTTAAGTTATTGCAATGCACCATAGGCAATGGCATCTTCCCAGCACCAGTAGAAAAAAAAACTCCTCTCACTAGCCAGAGAAGAAGGTTGCTACTGGAAAATATGGCTGATCATCAATCAGAACTTGAAAAATGATTCTGAAAAAGAATTAATATAATGCCATGCAGAAGCCATTCATAACTAAGATGTTTATCACACTATGCTCTTAAAGAGGTACTATTCCAGTGTGACTCCTCTAGCAGCTCCTGTTGCATGCTGGGATTGGCAGTTTTAAGGAGCTGAACTTCTTGCCTGAGAATTCTAATACTCCTCCTTAAAACTGCCAATCCCAGCATGCACAGGAGGTCACACTGGAATAGTACCTCTTTAAGAGCATAGTGTGATAAACATCAAAGTAGTGGTAGAATGATATTCAGGATCCAGTGCATCACCCCAACACTGTTCAGCTACCAACAGTTTCAGCATCACATTTTACAGTATTCATTTTTTTTAATTGTCTCTCCAAACTCTACAGAAGCCTCTTCCATACAGAAGCCCAGGCTAACATCCTAAATACTCAGATTATGGAGAAAAAGATAGGGGGTCTTAATGATATTCACATGCCCAAGCTTCTGGTTCCTCTCCCCCTCCACCCAGTTCAAAAGCAGTAAATGAAATTGCACTGGAACATCAGATTCTTGGTCCTGGCTTGTCTCCTTAAAACCATAGCTACACAGACCATCACAAAAGGTGAGTGCATCTTGAGTCTTCAGGTCTCTGTAACTAGGAACAGAAAAAAATATTCTACCTTTCTTATTTTCTGGCCATGGCACACAGGAAACCCTATCAAAAGTGAGAGAAATGCAGCTGCAAATTCTTCAAACTCTGAAAAGGCTTTTGGAGCTATTCATTTGCACAAAAAAGATGTCCGTTTTTTGCGCGCGCGCGCGCACACACACACACTCTCACACACACACTTGTTTTTTGCACAGAATACAAGGGATTATGGGAGTTGATATCTGGCAAACAAACAATTATTGCCAAACTGTCATCTTGGGATCATATATGAAATCTGGCAACTGGGACCAAAATATGTGTGAGATAACATGGGCTCATGAAATTGAGGTCATTGAAACTTTTTTAAAGAAAGGTATGCTTGTTTTATAGGAATTTTGGTGTTCTAAATCTAAAAGTGGCCTTAGATTTGTCCCATCACATGCAGTTTTTTTCACAATTTGTTTTGAGGTTTCTGTGTTGTAATATGTGACTGAATGAAATGATCCTGCGAAGAGTAAGAAAGGGGTTAGCCTTTCAAAAATTTTAATTTGCTGTTCAAACACATAAATCAGTTCAAAAGCATTAAAAGAAATTGCACTGGAACATCAATGTCTGCACTTAATCAGAGATGAGTAAAAAATGAATTGATAAAAATATTGAATTTGTGAAAGCACTGTGTGTGGTATGACAATTTTTTGTGTTTTTCAAATTCAGGACACAAAAATACATTTTAAAACAGCTACAATATTGAAAAACGTTTTTCCCTTGCAGGCTTGTGTAATAAAGCATGATAGAGGGAGGCTGGCCCAATTTTGGCCCAGTTCCTTGATGTAACATGAAAATCAGAACATGTATCCATTGGATCCAGCACTTCTCGAATGTAACACATCTTTCAGCTCAATAACTGGATAGAAAAAAATCCATACATTAGGGAATGTGATAAGCAAAATTGCATATCTTGGAGAAAATTGCAAACAAATATAAATGCAAATTTTCATCATTTGTTTTTTTAAAAAATAACAGACTGATGTTGGACAGAATGGATTTGTGATTGAATACATGTGAAGGTGACACAGACCAGATTTAGACAGATTTGACCATCCCTAACTGCTGGTACTCAGAAGAATTAAAATCTGCCAGAGCATCCCTTGAGATTAAATTCTCAGTACCAGTTCGGCTGGCAGCTGCAAAATAAACAGCTGCCTCAGTTAAGGAAGACTCAGTTAAGACTGACTGTGCTCTCCATTTATTCCAGGGCACAGAGAGGTTCTTTTTGGGTTACAGATCCCAGAATTATCCTGCCTACATAGCCACAAACCCTGATGGATGGAAGATTCTGGGAACTGTACCCCCCCCCCCCATGTAACTTTTCTAAGCTCTGAATTATGTTGGAAGGATGATGAAGAGGAACAGGTTAATTAACTCTGCTGGTTTCCATAAATCATCTCCGGATTCTCAGTGCAGTAATTGAGATCAGAATCCAGCTCTAATTTCAAAATAAAATTTGAGCTCTTCAAACAGCTTCCAGTGCCTGGGGGGAAACTTTGAACAGTGTTTTGTGCTCTTTTTATCCTATAAGAGGCTGGATTTTGGTCTGAGCAATGTGCATGAAATTCAGCATGGATCCATGAGGGAATAGGATTGAACTGTTTTCATTTCTCCCTTCCTTTCCCTTCTCCCCCATCCCCAAACATCGATCATCATCATTCATTCTCACTTTCCAACTATCTACAGGGAGCCAAGATTTTTGTTCCTCCTAGTTTGATCTGACTGTTTTCCAACCTGGAAGCAGTTCCTTTCACTGTCTCCCTCAAAATAAAAATAAAAAAGTCAGAGAGACTGACAAGATGGTCCCAAACTAGTTATGTAGTGAGCCTATCATTCCTAGCAACCTACTCCATTTCTTCCTCTGGGTCTCAGAAGCCATATGAGATTCCAGATGATGAATTATGGGTCATCGGTTGACATTAGCTATGAGAATTGATTAGTTCTCCTCAACCACCCTGCATAGGACAGTTTTCTTTTTCTGTCCTTCTACCTTTTCCCCTTTTCCTTTCTTCTTTTTTTTCAAAAATCAGAAAATAAAATACAGTGTGATTGTGAACAGTTTTCAGATGCTTGTAATAATAATAAATGCATTCAGCAAATTGCACTCTCTCTTTGGAGGAGCTCATCTTGATGCAAAGCCTTTCTTCTCAGCACCAGAGGGAGAAAAGAAACCATAGCAAACAGGGGGGAGAAAATCAATTTCTAATGCACTTTGTTCATTGAAAAAGGGAAGTTCAATCCCAACCTGTCTTTTCATGTCTTTCTATTAACTCTGTCAATTTCCCACCTCAGCTTAAGTTTTGAGGATGAACACATTTCCACAGAAGAGAAGAAGGGTTTGCTGCTTAAGAAGAAGAACAAACTTCATGCAGATATTATTGCTTCCCAGGGGCATCTTATGCCTTTCCAGAAAGCTGTCAGAAGAAGAGTGGAGATCTGTGGATCTATAGATGGATGCTCACCTTTTTACAGCAGGACAGCATACTTTTGCAACTCATCTCCTTTGGTATAGCAGATCACTCAAGAACATGTTCTCTAATTGTCCTTGCCTACCAGAAATGATACTTATTTTCCTGAATCAATCCATGGGAAACTGCAGCCCCTATTTCTCCAGAAGCAAAGATGCTCCTTCTTCTTGAAATGTTGTTCAGGCACATATATATGTGTTGCAGTATGTGTCTGAAGGACCTGATGGAACATAGTCCAAGGCATTGGCCTAAGTAGATACAGTCCCATAGTGGATAGCCAAGGGGACACTCACTCCATCACTGGCCAGTGCTAAGAAAGGGGGGTGCAAATGTGTGTACCTACATACTTCTGTGCAGAGGTGTTCATGAGTAAACTGTTCTCAGTCCTGATGGGCTGCTCTTCTCCTTTCTAGCTCTACACTTCTGTGCCCTACAGAGAATGAAACTGGGTTCAACCCTGTTGTGCCTTTGAGGAATATCGTTCAGGCTTTCACTTGACTTCCTGACACAGCACTTCTGGGGCCCTCTACCTGAAGAACCCCTCTTTCTGTTGCCACCCAGCTCATTCATCTGGCCGTGGGTTATGTGGACTTGTTGGGGCTGAGTTAAGCTGTTGTCTTCACAATGCCAATAGCATCATGTCACTTTCATCCCAAGTAGTTGCATGTCTGTACTTTAGCAAGGTGAAGTACAGAACTGCAGGGGGCGAGTTATTGACACTTGAATTATCATTCTTTGGCTTTTGGCTTCCTTCACCAAGTCGCTCAGTGTTAAATACCTTTGCCAGGCTTTTCCAGCTTTGTGCCTTCCAGATATATTGGTCTGCAGCACCTGTCATGCAGCACCTACCTGGTCAGTGGTACTGGAAGCTGTAGAACACTACATTTTGAAAGTGTCAGATTGGGGAAAGCTGATCTAAGGAAATAGCATTATTCAACCAGATCATGAATGTGAAATTCTCTATCCACTGTCACACTCCTGCTTCCCTCAAGTTCCTAGATTCACTGCTGTCACCATTACACTAGCTACCAGCTTCTTTCCTTCAGTTAGGGGCTGTGCACACAGCCCCGAATGTGTAGCCTCCAGCTGGCCCTTTAACAGCCAGATCAGGGCCACGGCAACCGCACACTGCAGCCCCAATCTGGCCTTTCCAGGGCATGAAAAGGAGCCACAAAAAGTGGAAAGGGTGCCATAGTTGCAACACTGCGGCTTTACAGCACTCCTTCAGCATTGCATCATCCAGACATAGCACCAGTGGAGCATTGTGACACTGTGCAGTGCAGCGGGGCAGAGCTGGGGTGTACATCATGTAGACGCTATGCTCCGACTCCACACCCAACTCAGCCTTTAAGGCCGGTGTGCACAGGGCCTTAGTCTCAAAGGTGCTGCAAGATCCCTTTTCATACTGATTTTCCAAACTAACACAGCTATGTCTTTGAATTAGATCAGACTGAGCTTAGCCTGGATAAGCTCAGTCTGGTCTAATTCAAAGACATAGCTGGATAAGTGAATTCATAAGAAAACAAAAGCAGTCTAGTTGGTCCATAAGAATAATGCCAATACCTGTTGGTTTGCATCTTTACAGAAAACATATAGAAAAAGAACAGGGTGAGGTTAAAGAGGGAGAAGCAAGAAGAATGGAAGGGAGGTTGGAAGCAGGAGAGACCTTTGAGCAAAGCAGGGGGACTAGAGGGGATGAAAGGTGTGAGAAGAAGGTTGTTGGGCATCAGAAGAAGGACAAGAAGACAAATGGAGGTCAGGAAGGGAGGAAGGTGGTACTAGAGGAAGGGAGGACTGAGAGGAGAAGTGACCACAAAGTAAATACTGGGAGGAGGGAAGAGCTGGGACACGGCAAGGCATTCAAGGCCAAATCCTCCAGTGAGAAAATTATAAGCAGCAAGAAAGGGAAAGGAGCCTCCCAGGCAGTGACATTGATAGCTTCCCTTTCATTACCACTACCCAGAGCTCAGAATTGCCATGTAAAGTTATAGGTCAAGTACTAGGGATTGGGAAATTTGGGAGGAAGAGGAAGCAAGTGACACTTTTTCACTTCAGCTCTGGGCCCCTAGCCAATGAGGAGCCTGGAGCAATTGCCCAGTTTATAACCTGGACCTGGATTTGACATAAAATCTCTCCCCAAGATGCTGGAGAGCCACTGCCAGACAGGGAGAGGGCAATAGTATAACTTGGGAATAGTTTGGAGGCTTTTTTACTATAGTTTCCAGAATCCTACCATCAACCTAGCCACTGACCATGCTGGCAGGAGGATTGTAGGAGGTGCCATCCAAAAATGTAACTTTTCCAAGTACAGAGGAGTTTATCACACAGGAAAGCCACACCTGGAACGATCTTATTGCATGGCTAGGAGCCAGGCAGTAGACGGCCTGTATGCAACCTGAGCTTCTCTGGTAGCTTTTCAAGAACAGTAGAATCCCATTTATTAAAAGCTGGTGGAGAAGTCCGGGTTGGATATGGCCTGCCTACTGCCCAGGCTCTCAGCCATGCAGTAAGATTCTTTCCAGACAGTTACAATCCACATCTATCCCAGTGTGAAATTCCTATGTGATAATCTCCTGCTACTGAGTTAGATGGAAAAAATAGTCTTGTATATAGTGCCTTCACAAATCAAACTAGAGGTGAATGAAGGGTAGGGTTGGATTAACCATTATTCTCAATATGCTACAGAGCAGGTATCTTCCTGAACTACTATCTCAAGCTGTGGTTGGGGCAGCTGTTGTATGGAAGCTGCTGTCACTGAATTTCTTCTCCTACTTTCTTTTACTTTATTAAAACTTGCTGCCATTCAAGTAAAGGTCACATTACAGGAAGCAGTAGCCACTGTATTGGTGCTCCATTTCAAAAGCCACCAGTTTGGGACAGAGATGTAAAATTATATTGATAGCTTCTATGGCATGTGGTTCAGATTAAGTGTGAATTGTTGCTGATTGCTGATAGGGAATGAAGAGTACAGGGAAAGAGAGTTTTACACCTGCCTCTAGGCATGTCTTTGATGGTGAATAGCTGGTGTCTGTTGGTGCTCTGAGAGAACAGGAGTATTGACATAGATACCAAAAAGGTAAAGGAGCCCTTGAACACTGTGCAGCAAAAAGGCACTTTATTTGACTGGGTTCTGCCATGAAACCCCAAGCATAGAAAAGAAAGCATCCTGACCCAGCAGGCAGGAAATGGGGGGGTCCTCCTTAGTGACTGCAACGCCTAGAAAAGCACTAGCAAAAGGAGGAAGGTGCTTCATCTCAGACCAAGCTTCAGCCATAACTCTGGTTCCTGATTAGTGGCCCAGTCAAGTTGGGTGCAGGCCCAGCACTGAAAGCCGTCCAGAGTGTTATAGCAGAGCCTCCAACATTTCATAGATAAAAGCTGGGACACAGGGTGGTCAAGCATCATCAGAGTGTTGTCAAAACAGCAAAGGTTATGAATGAGGAAAACATGCACACTAGGAGAAGATGCAACAGTTTATTTTTGCCTGAGCCTCCTGAGAAAGGCAAGATTCCACCCTTCCTCTCCTCTCTTATCCCCCCTTCCCTGCTGAGTTAACTGAGCGCAAACTAGTGTTGCACTTTGAACTCAGTTTGCATCGTTGAAATAAGCTGGGGACAAAGCAGGGAAGTGTGAGGAGGAGAGAACCAGGAACATTTTAAAAGCAGCTGAAAAAGTGGGACAACAGAGGATTGATCAGGACTCTCTTTGCCAAATGAGGACAGTTGGAGGGTATACTACAGTTAAGCATTTTGTGGTAGTAATTATCCAATTGACACACAGATACTAGGTTACCACTCTCATCTATCAGTAGATGTCGAGATTTTGCTATAATGGAGCCCTAAGCATTCATATATTCTGATTTAATGGTAATTATAATGACTCTAGATTTCCTCAGCCAAGCGGCTGCTTTGCTAATGTAGGCTCTCATAGTAATAGGAAGAAAAATATTTATGGGTGTGTGAGTCATTCACAGACACACACACATTATACACACAAAAATACACCCAATACACATAATAGTTTTTAAAAGCTAATATTAATGCCTAACTAAAGAGTGGTCTCCTTTCCCCTCTTGTGTGCCATGCATCTCTTCTTCCCTCGAAAGAAAAAAATAATCTATGCAACTACATTAAGGATAGTATAATTATGCATAATAAAAGTATGTCTGTCCTTGTATATGTAAACACAGATATGACTGAGTACCCTTTTGTAAACAGCCCTTCTGGCTTCCACAGCTTGACAATAAACCATGTTAAACATATGGCTGGTTTCCAAGCAGCTGAGGGTGACTCTTTAACTTGCAGTGGCTGGCACTGGCAGCAGAAGGACCAAGCGCCTGAGAAGGAAGGAAGGAAGGAAGGAAAGAAAAAAAGAACAATGGTGGGGAGGGCAGGGAGGTGGCATTCTTTCATAGAGCAAAATCTCACTGACAAATTAAGTCAGGAGCATATTTTGTCTGGCTGGCTGGTCTTTGATATTGATTCAGAGTTTTGAAAGGCTGGGAAGAAGAAGAAAACATCCCAAGAGCTTGATCTCTCTCTACCCCTCCCATCTCTGTTTCTTGGCCATCCAAGGTTTTTTAAATGACCTTGATGCTGCTGCATTCTGATAAGACAATGCTATCATCTTCTCCAGCCATTAAATACAGCGGTCAAACCAGCTATTACAAGAAAGAGTATTTCAGGAGGGGCTATGGGGCTTTTGTCTGAATTCTGTGCTACAAGGAAATCAAACCCATGTCAAGAAAATGTTCATTCTGCCATCTATTTACATTTTATATATATAGATATATATATTCCCACAGCGGGCAGCATTTAGTCTACTCACATGAACACAAAAACACACAAATACACACACACATACTCACATTCCTGTAGGGTTTTGCATCACAGTTTCAGCTGAATCCAACATCGAGTACTGTACTGCACTGGGTTGATTCATATAGATTCAGATATTTGAATCTAAGCAAGACTCAGACCTAGTCTGGATTCGAACCCTCTTCCATTCTTAGAAGTCTGGAGATTGAGGCAGAGATTGAGCCAATATCACACAGTGGTTTGAGTGTTGGATTATAACTCTGGAGACCAGGGTTTTGATTCCCAACTCTACTGCTATATTTTGCCATCCAGCAAACATTTTCCCCCTTCATTGTTTAAGAATCACTAGTTAAGGGTGCTGGCTAGTGTGCTGTAATGGTTTGAGTGTTGGACCAGGACACTGGGAGATCAATCCTGTCTCAGACATGGAAACCCACTGGGTGATGTGAAATCTTAATTTAGTTGTAATCTATGCGGGGATTGTTTCATTGTTTGGTGCTCTTTTGTTATCTATCTCTCCTGGGAATGGAAACATTAAAAGAATTTTGATGGATTCTGTGGGACCTTGAAGGATCTAGCATCAGGTGGTTGCTTGGAAACCACTGGATGTTGAAGCCTCTCTGCTCCACATCCATCATCCTATGCCATATTATACTTTTTGCCTTACACTGTTTTTCATTCATTGTAAATTCTTAGCCTTGGCACTTATTCTTCTGAAATATTATAGACTTCTGAGCTAAAACCACCACTACAGTGTACGTTTCTATTACCTTTGCCCCTAAAAATATGGGGGGGGGTTGTACCTTTACAAAAAGGGGGCACAACTACAAACATTGGATTGGACCCTGATTTAGTGATTTGGAAAACGGCATATTTGTCTTGAATGATTTGAAGGCTGCCTGATTCACTTTAATCTGTATCATAGGGGCATCCAAACTGTATAGGTTGATTTTTTAGTTTTTGTGGGTTTTTTGGGCCATTGCACAAAATTCCCTGCACTGTTTGATATGAAACTGGGCATACTTCATCCATGCCTGATCAAGGATAACTGTGTCTGTAACTTACATCCATATGTTTTAAGAAATGAAAGAGTTGTTGCTTGGGGGAAGGGGACATAAATGCACCCTAGTCAAAAATCTTTGCATCTATTAAGATTTGGCAAACTTAATTCTGTCAAAAGCAACTGACATATCAGCAAAGCTTTATCCCAGCCTGCCAAACAAGGTGGAAAATGTTCTACCCATTCATTGATTTTCCAGCTGTAGACAATGGGAAGCATGATACTTCAGATTTCTGAATAAAGGTCCAGTACAGACTGCTGGAAAGCGGTGGTCTGGGCCTGATTTTAGGGCTCGGGATTGCAGAGCGACCGCATGCTCATGAGCCCTACCGCTTGGCAGTGACGTCATCATGGCACGACCCCATCCATATGGGGACCACCATGATGATGCAAGAGTGGCACAGTATCTAAATGTAATGGTACCACACGTGCATCATTGCTGCGCAGGAGTGTGCCATTGGCACACTCCTGGCACCTGCCACACAGACTAAAAAGAACATGCTTTCAGCTGGTTCTTTTTAGCCCTGACAGAGGCTGCAGTGTTTGGTTGGTGCAGCCTCCATCCGGAGTAAAAATGGGCAGCTCCAGCCCACCCTTTCGGGGCAGTCTGTCAAGCCCCTATGATACAGATTAAAGTGAATCAGGCAGCCTTCAAATCATTCAAGGCAAATCATGCTGTTTTCCAAATCACCAAATCAGGGTCCAATCCAATGTTTGTAGTTGTGCATACCCCTAAACTCTTGTTGAAGCCACTGTTGGATATTTAGCCAGGCATGATTGCCCAAATACTTTACAACCAGCTTTTGCAGCCAAGAAGGACTACCCTCTAAAAAACTTATTTTATTTTATCTTATCTTAAAAAAGGAAGCTAAGACTCTGAAAAATCTGGGTTTTATGGCCTTCAAAATTAAAAAAAAAGCCTTCAAAATAAAGTCAGTCCTCATCTGCCCCCAGACTTTTTTTATGATTGCTGTTACAGAGTCCCTGTGATACTTAAAAAGACAACTTCAGGTGGATATACTCAATCAACAAAACCAGGACCATGAGTCTGCAAGATATGAGCAGAGCAGTTGATAACCAGGGTTCTCGGAGGTCTATCATTCATGGGGCCACCATAAATTGACAGCAACTTGCCAGAAAATAATGACAAAAAGCTCAGCACAGAGGATTTTATAATACAAGAGTGAGGAACATTTGGCCTTCCAGATGTTTTGGAAGTCCCACCATCCCTTACCCTTCACTATGCTTGTGCTTTTTCAAATGTTGCTTAAGTGTAGTCAGTGCAGCCAATCTTTCAACAAGCACACAGCCACAGCCCTCTCTCATTTTTGCCTGTACGGAGGGTGAATTTAAGACTCTGGTGCCTATTTCACATTCAATTGCACAGCTAACTATGCTGACATATATTAACACTATGCTAAAGTCTACAGGATCTTGGCTTGTATCTCTTAGGCCATTTGTAATGGGGAGGAGATTCACGAGGGGATATAGAAATAGCTTTTAGAAAGAGCAGAGTTCTGCAGATACCATGAACTATCAAAAAAAAGATAAATAAATAAATGGGTCTGAGAGCAAATTAAGACTGAACTGTCACTAGAAAAGATGATTAAACTGAGGCTGTTGTACTTTGCCCATATCATGAGAAGACAGGACTCACTAGAAAATACACTAATGCTTACAAAAGTGAATGCAGTGGGAAAAGAAGAAGACTGCATTACAGGGGTATGGATTCAACCGAGGAAGCCACGGCCCTCAGTTTGCAAGATCTGAGTAGGTTAATGATAACAGGGTGACTTGGAGGTCTCTCATTCATAGGGTCGCCATAAGTCAAAGTCAATGTGGCAGAAAAACATTTAAAATCCCTTGGCAATGCACATTTACGTGGAAGTAGGAAATAAATTAAGGCTCACAATGCATACTATGTATCTAACATAATGAGTCTGCATTTTATGTCTGCTGTTCTAAAAATGCAAATAGCATTGTCTGGGGAGGGAAGTGACCATTCTTGGCATTACAACAAACGTGGGGGAGGCTTTTTCTGACCCAGAAGCAATCCTGAGGAAAATATGTCCTCCAAGGTGTTCTTTGTACTGGAAAGAAATTCTCCATTGGTACTACAGTGGGAAATTCCTCCTTTCAAGGAAACAAGACCTCTAGAAGAGATATTGCCTTGGAGGGGCTCTGCCATAATAAAACAATAGCCAGTGATGGAGGAAAGGCCACAATTTTATTTAACCAACAGCAAACAATGTAGGGTTGGCCCAAAGCTTAAAGTCAAGATCTGGAATATTGAACAACCCCCTGGTTGATCGATGACCGAAATTGCCTGGACACGGCCAGGCCTCGGGATGACCTAGGGGCTAAGGAACATGCAACTGTTTAATCGCATGTTTCCCCAGAAGCCCCTAGTCACCAGGCGACGCTGTGACTCTGTGGCCCCTGCAATGGCCACAACATATGCCCTCAGCGCACCTGGGTCCCAAAGGACTCCCGATCCAGTGCTCCGCAGCCCTGGAAACCATGCCTACCAGATCCATTACCTATGCTGCTGCCCCAAAGTTGTGACAAGCAAAGCACCAACTCCAGGGGGCAAGAGGCAAGCTAAAATGGCCCTGAGTGCCGGGCCACGTGGCCTTAAATAGGCTCACATCAGAGGAGGGGCCGGAAGAAGGCAGCCCCGCCCCCTTCAGACAGCCGACGAATCAGCTGCCTGGAGGACCGGAAGGAGTGACCACAGAGAGGTCCTCTCGCCTCCTAGAGGGGCCCCTCCAGAGCAGAAGTCCCTCCCACAGCCCCACAGCCACCAATGGAAAGGCCTGCAAAGAATGCTGGGGCACGATGGGCCCTGGCAAGGCGAATTGGCGTTGCGGCCTCCCGGAGGCAACACAGCTCACCAAGTAAGTCCAGTGGCCATGCTTTTTCTTCAAGACTGCAGCTGGCAGGTGGAGGGTAAATTGTTGGGTTTTTTGTGGGTTTTTCAGGCTATGTGGCTCAGCAAATGCAAATGGGAAACCATTCAGTGTCAGGGACTTTCCCAGCAGATAATTGATCACCAATTAGCAGACATTAATCTCGTTTGCATTAACCTCCCAGGCTGAGGCCAGCCATTGACACAGAACAATACACATGCAAATCACTCCTGCATTCCCAGGCTCACACAGTATATATACACCCAACTTTTTCCAGGCAAGCATTCTCTGAAGATGCCAGCCACAGATGCTGGCAAAACGTCAGGAAGAAACTCTGCTAGAACATGGCCACATAGCCTGAAAAACCCACAAAAAACTATGGATGCCGTCCATGAAAGCCTTTGACTTTACAGCTAAATTTTGGCTTCAAGCCTGCTGCAATTTTCATAAACTCTCTTCCTCCGTAGGTATCATTTAATGCTCAGCTTCTTCCCTACGTTGACTGCTATTTACATTTTTAAAACTAGACTTACTAAATGCAATGACGTACTTCTAATGGTATGTCTAATTTGGCCCTTTCCATTTTCATCTGGGGGAACAATTCTGTCTGAATGAAATTCAAATATTCAGTCTATTACAGCCAAATTCAGTCAGCTGTATTACCTATTAATGCTGGTGTTGTTTTACCGGAAGACAATAGATGCTCTTGGGCATGATGATGTTGAGACTGCCTTCGTTTTCTTGTAGATAGTTTCATTTTTAACAGGAAAGGGGGGTGGTCCTGGCAGACTTGATTTGGTTTGTGCTTGGCATGTGAAGCTCCTCAGGTAACACAGAAGCATGCTGTGAGGAAGAAACTATAGAGTGCCCTTTGAAAATAGGAAAATTAGCAGTAAGGCATGTCTGTCTTTAACACAGTTTGCAACACAAAGGGTCTCTTGTAAGGCAAAGAACAGAAGTAAAGGAAAACCCAGCTGTCCCTTTATTAGTAAAGCTAGGGATTGATTTTTAGAAAGCATGCTAAGCGAAAAGTCAATAGAAGCTAAATTGGGTGGTATTACCTAATGGTCAGAGGTCTGAGTGGTGTGTCCCCTTAGATAATTATTAACCAAGACTCATGGTCAAAGTTCTAAGGCAATGAGCTCTTCTTCCGCCAAGGGATTTCCTTCAGAAAGGAGGACATATGTACTGACTCTCAGGCATCCTGACAGAGACTTGGGGTGATTCAAGTAAAGCTTTGCTTTCTTTGTTCAAAGGATTTCATTCCAAAAGATGACACTAAACAAGTCCCCATATTTCTGCCACCAGAATGTAACCTCATCTGGAATACAGTACATGGGTCAGCTTTCACATAACATATTTAAATTACAGGTATGATGCAGAGCTTGGTAAACGGTTGTTTTGTTTTTGTTTTGTTTTCAGAATACAATTCCATGAGCAGCTAACATGGAGTGGACATGGTGGCTGAAGGCTCCCAAGAGTTGCCAAAACAACTGTGGCCAGTTCTCATATGACCTTGCAGGAGTCAACTCAAGAAGTGGGGACCTCTGGGAAGATGTGACTTATAGCACTGCTGCCATCACCACCCACAATCCACTGAGGGATGTATACAGTCTGCTGCCCAATTGCCAAAATTCATTACCGAAAAGGGGTGAAAAATCCTTAACAACTATTGCATATAAGCAGAAGGGAATTCCACATTTCCACAAGGCTTCCACAAGCACTAATCACCCAGCTTCAAAACAAGGTGCATTTCCCCCTGTTTCAAAGCAACCATGCCTTTTTTTTCCCCAGAAAGGGTATGTTACTGTGGTGGCACCACCATTCACCAGCACAGTTGCAAATCTAAGGGCAATATAACTCTATCAGGATTCAGGTATCCTGGAAAATGTACAGATGTGAGACAAAGGTAACAGGGGGCCTGAACAGACAGGCCAAAATAAAGCTGATTCGGGTCACTTTGGAGGTATGCTGTTTAAACAACACACACATTTTAAGAGGCCAGAAGCTGCACCAAAGCTGAGCTCTAGTCCTTGGGACTGGAGCGTGGCTTTGGCGTGGTTTCCAGCCTCTTAGGATTCATGCAGCATTTAAACAGCATAACTCCAAAGTGACCTGAAGCAGCTTTATTTTGGCCTGTCTGTTTGGGCCCAGAGTTACTATGGGTGATAGAAAGCCATGTTGACCAAACATCTAGACCCAGATGAGGCAATGGGGAATGATGCAATCATGGCAGGACATGAGGTCATCAAGTGGCAGAAAGTGCAAAGTCATGCCACATGGGAAGAGGCTGGACTAAATGCCTGGAGATGGCAAATATATATAAGGAAGGAGTTCCAGTGTCCAGTGGGGGTGTCATACATTGTATAGGCATGAGATTCTGTCCATGTGAGTGCTGATTTGTAAACAGCGGAATGAAGATTAAAGTGCCTCTGGCCGAGAGCTCAGCGTCTCGTTTTGTTTCCTGCTTCTTTGTGTGGGAGAAGGTTTTCTCCAGCCAACATAAGCTCAGTGTGCCTCTTTGGGGTTTGATCCAGGCGTACTGGAGATGTAGACTGCTGGTCACACAAGCACTCCAACAAGCTCTCCCTTTTTTTGTCACTGATATCACAAATTTAGTACCACTGGCAAAGGCAGCAATAATGTGGGAGCTGCAAAAATAGCTGAGGGCAGAGACATGTAGCGGACAACAAAATGGCCACTTTTGAATCCATTAACTGATTCAAAGAAGCTCCAAGTACACACTTTCCCAGGGAGGATAACTGTTCTTGCCATGTTGGGAACAAGGTGGCTGGTGGTTAACCATTTCTCTGTGTTACTGTGCTGTGCTCTGACCAAAGGCCTTCCCCAGAAACCTCCACAGGGAGCTTCTGAGGACCTTAGAGTGTACCTGAATGAGAGGTGTTTCCCCCTTCTGGTCTACTACTGATATATAAATGAGGGGGTCTCTCCCCTCAGATAAAGAAAAATGCAGCATTTTATTGTTGCCACACAATTCATCCTGTGTGTAGCATATTCTTGAACGTAAATGTCAGAAGACACTGAACACCAGCAGCTCATATTTTGAGCATGGGGGGAAATGCACTCAGCATTTCAGGGTGAGGCACTCACACACATGCACCCCTCAGATCACAAGTTGACCCAACTGGAACCTCTTCAGGCTGGTTGTTAAAGCAAAAAAAAAAAAGATTCAGCAAGAGAGAAATATGTTTCTGATCATGATGAAAAAGCCCCACAGTTTGCAATTTGTAATTGTTTTAAGATTGGTTGCAAGGTAAGTGATACAGACTAAATTAGATTAGACTGTGTGTTAAGTGCAGAAAACAATTCCAGGTGTCACCAAAGGCTACTAAGTAAATGGGAAGGATGTTCTTCTTGAGCAAGAAGGTGAAGTGATGTTTTTTGCTGACCAGCATTTTTATATATAACATCAAGGATGTAATGGAAAAGCCCTCTGTTTTTTAACTAGCTGAAATAATTTTATGTAACTAAATCCATTTCATGTTATCTTTCTCCAAATACACTTTAGATCAGTGCATGACCCAAGAATGGGTTTTAGCTTCTTCACAATGTCCTCTGCATGAAAGAAAGAAAAAAATCTAGAACAACTGCTTTCTAGCAAACAGTATGTTCAGCTAAAGTAAACTGTGATTACAGCAACAGTAGAATCTTGTTTGCTTGACAGAAACCTCAACTTCAGCATCCTGTAAGCCTTTTGTAATAGGTTTGCTCTGCTAGGAATCACATAGAGAGGCCTTCCCAGTGACACAAACACAGACTTCAAATATCATATGTGACAGATTACAAACGTAGTAAAAATCCAGATCCACATTCCCCAATTCCAAATCCCAATCTGCACCACCAGAATTTGGGACCAGTTTCCATACATTCAGCTAGTAAAGCCAATGATCAGTGTACTGAAGTCCCAAACATCTGAATGGTACCAGGTTGCCTATGCTTATAGAGCACTTACGTTTTCATGTTTGAAAAGTGATCAGAAGTCATGCTGTCCTTTTTGGTCTTTGCCTGTCCCAAACTCATTCCCAGCACTACCAGGAACTTGATGCACACATAGGAAAAGTTATTCTCTTTTTACCTCCTTGTTATTTAAAGGCAAGAAGCATTTTGAGAGAATTGTGGTTCAGTGTGTGTGGTAAGCAATAAGAAATATACTTGCTTGCTTGCTATTGGTAGGGGACATTTCAAAAATCTCTTGTTCCACTAGTTCCATGGCAAAATAGCACTCTGACAATTGCTGCCATTAAGCACTTTCACCTTTTTACTTACAGTCTATTGGTAGTTACACTTTACTCCACTTAAGTTGTGGATTGTTTATTAACTCAGGACTGTATCCTGTCAGTAACATATGCAAGCATATTGTCAAATTATACCAGCATAGGTTCTTTTATGATCCCAGCAGAAAGGAAAACAGCACTTTTGTCTGCAAAGGCATACCATGTCACCTGAACACCACCTCCTTGGCCATTTAGCAGCTTGAGAAGGCAGGGAGCAGCCAGCCAGCCAGCAGCTGCATCCATGTGTTTAGAGAAGAAAGCATTTTCCTGGGAGTCCCCTGGAGGTCTAGGAGGGCATCATCTTTGTGCAGCCAGCTCAGTTAATCTCCTGGCCACCTCCTGCCCTCACATGGCTAGGGAGGGGGTGCCCAGGTGACAGGAAAGTAGATAGCACACACACACAGAGGGAGATGGAGATGGAACAGAGTTATTCCTAACAGCTTTAGGCTCCCATAGGTTGATACAGAACCTCAACTAGGTTCTTCTTAGAAAACAGAATGGCCTAAACATTTTATTTTATTTTAATACTTTTAACTCAGAGCTGTTTCAGTGGATCAGTATCAGCAGGGGAGGTTACAGTCAAAATCACCTTCAAATGTAAAACAGTTCAAATGTTTTAAAACATTTTAGCAATCCAGATAAAAAGAAACCATCAGACCTGAAGGTGACAAGACCTTATCTCACAATCCAACATTTCACAGTTTAAAACTAGGACACATGTGAAATGTGGTAACAGTAGTTAATGAGGAAGAACACACAAGCTAGGAGGGGCTGCAGCAGTTTGCTCTTGCCTGAACCTACTGGGAAAGGAGAATTCTGCCCCATCATCTCCTCCCCAACTCACTTCACCTTTTCCTCTACTCGCAGAGCTAAATCAATGCATACTATTTTTGCACTGTGAACTCAGTTTGCAGCAATTGAAGTAAGATGAGAAAAAATGGGGAGAGTGGGAGGAGGAGAGAGAAACTGTGATATTTTAAAAGCAGGTGAAAGAGTGGAAAGAGATTAATTGGAACAATCACTGCTAAATCAGGACAGTTGGAGGGTATGCCTAGTCCCTTTGCCCATGCAGTTCAGCTGTCAGTGCAGTTGGCCTCCTACACAGAATGGAGAAGGTGCCATATTGTTCTTTGCCTCAGATAACAAGAACTGGCTCTGGCAGAGAGGAATGTTGTTGAGGGCTCTCTCCCCTGCTCCCTGAGACAAGACAAGGGAAAAAGAAAAAGAAGGGAAGTACAGACATCTGAGAACCTTCCTCCAAGCTAGTAAACAAGCTAGTAAATTGTGAGCTGGACAAAGAAACTATTAAATGGATTTGTAATTGGTTGACCAGCTGAACCCAAAGGGTGCTCAGCAATGGCTCCTATTCATCCTGGAAAGGAGTGATCAGTGGGGTGCTACAGGGTTCTGTCAACATTATATGCTTTTCAACATCTCTATCAACAGCTTTGATGAAAGAATAAGGGGCATGCTTATCAAATTTGCAGATGCCACCAAATTAGGAGGAGCAGCTAATACCCCAAAGGAAAGGGTCAAAACAAGAAATGAGAAATGTAAGGTACTGCAGTTAGGGTGGGAAAATGAAATGCATAGATATAGTATGGGAGCACTTAGCTTAATGAGACTATGTGTGAAAGGGATCTAGGCATCCTAGTAGACAACAAGTTAAACAAGAGTAAACAATGTGATATGGCAGCTAAAAAGGCCAATGCCATTCTAGGCTACATCAACAGAAATATAGTGTCTAGATCAAGAGAAGTAACAGTGCCACTCTACTCTGCTTTGGTCAGGCCTCACCTGGAATATTTTGTCCAGTTCTGGGCATCACAATAAAAAGGGATGCAAGCTGGAGCATGTCCAGAGGAGGGCAACCAAAATGGTGAAACCATTTTGCTACCTGGAAACCATGCCATATGAGAATTAACTTAGAGAGCTGAGTATGTTTCACCTGGAGAAGAGAAGGTTAAGAGGTGTTATGATAGCCTTGTTTAAATATTTGAAGAGATATCATATTTGTTTTAAATGTTTTTATTAAGGAGTGGTATCTGATCTAGCCAACAATACTGGCAGATAGTGCTCTGAAGATAAGCACAGCTTTTGGTACAGGGACTGGCTGGGTAACATAAGAGAAAATTATGAGGATTGTATGCCAGAAAAGAAAGTAACAAAAGCTGTGGGTCACAGGGACCTTTTCTGTGGCAAATACCAAGATGGTAGGCAAGCTGGCTATACTTGACATGGGGGAATTGTGATGACAGTATTGACAGCACCCTCCACCCCACCCCACCCTGCCTCATCAAAGCAATTTTCTGTCTGATTGTTAATTATTCATTTCCTAATGAGATTTTTAGCACATTTCCCCTCCTTTCTCTGGCAATTAGAAAAATCCTCTTTCAGTTGCTGCCATGGGTTTTCCCTCCTCCTCCTCCCCTGCTTTATGGCCCCAGCAGGTTGGATTTTAAAACTAATCAAGGAGCCGGATCTCTAGCGCTGGTGTCAAGCCCCTTGTTTCCATTCCTGCTTTTGCTTTCCAGTCACCTAGAGAAGCTCATGCATCAAGGCACAGAGCAATCCTCTTAATATTCTGCACCCTCTCCCGGCTGCTCTGCCTACTGAGACAGGTGGGACTGCACCAGCTCAGCCTTAACAGGGACCACCAGCAGCAGGATTGGCCCCAAAAGCTGGATGCTACCATCTGTAGGAGATTCTTTTGGAGGAGGTTCTGTCTGCTTCTCAGAATGAAGCAACTGGCTCAGAGATGCTTCAGGAGGAGGCATTGCAGGAGATGGCTCTTTGGGAAAAGAAAGCTTCACTCCTCTGCTGCACTGACATCTCCTTGTGTGACCTTGAGCTCTTAGAGTGATGAATGCACAATAGCTGCTAAAAGGATTGGAGTTAGAGATCTCTTCGGTCTATTGCTTGTCTGCAACCTAGGCAACCTTGCTTTAGACATTCCTATCAATGGCAGGTAACACCTTCTGTGTCAATAGGAGTGGTGAATCCACTCCAGGCTTTCAACCAATCTGCGAAAGAGCTATCCAAAATGCTGAACCCCATGTCCCAAATAGGCTCAATGCACTGAATAGCTCCTTTGAAGTCTAAAAAGCTAAAGCTGACATGGAGACCATCAGCCTCCACTGAAGTTTTACCATCAAGGGAAGGTCTTTCTTTTAACTTGTGCCTGTGGATGGAGAAGACAAATAGAGCTTTTCAAACTGGGGGGTAAGGTAACTATCCCATTCTTACGGGTAGTGGCCACAGCCCAAATTAGTCCATGCCTGAACACTTTTTGGGGCATCAAAAACAAATTCTCTCTAAGCCAAACTAGTTACACTGGCTGGGGGGAGGGGATTCTGGGAGCTATTGTCCAAAACAAGAACATTTCCAAGCTTTGAGGAATAGTAGCCACAGGGAAGTCCATTTTACTATGCCATTGTATTTAATGGGACGAGTATCCACAGATTTTGGTATCCAAAGGTAGCCCTGGAACCAAACCCCATCAGATACCAAGGGCCCACTATAGCATCTAAGAAAGAGGTCAGTACATCTGCTGGTAGTGCCTATATATACACTCAGCCTTCTGTTGTAACAAGTTGATAATGGATCCTGTGATCATTTATATCCTTCTCTTCCTCCCTCCCTTGTTAAAAGCAACTTTTTTTGCACACAGGGAGAATCAAATTACAGGAAGGGAAGTTTAAATGAGATACTAGCAACCATGTTCTAAATATAAAATATAGTCATTTCATGAAGGTTATTAGTGAAGGTTCATCATTTTGATTGGGGTATGTACATATGCTGGGAGGCTTAAATACCCTAAAGGCACCAGAGCCTGTTGGATCCTAGAACCTAAGCAGGGTCAGCCCTGGTTTGTATCTGGATGGCAGACTGTCAAAAACCCTATGAAATTGTGGGCTCACCATAAATCAACAATTGATATGAAGGCACATGCACACACAGGTGTGTTGGGAGGTACACATTTGGATGACTTACTGTATATACTCATGTATAAGTCTAGAAATTTTAGTCAAAAAATTAACCCAAAAAACCTGAGCCAACTTATCCACGGGTCAATGTAAGTATTGTTCTTTAACTCATTATTCTAAAAAGGAACCATCCGCTGGTGATAGGCAAGAGTGTAATCTGTCCTGGAAGCACTGACCTCACTCTGTTCACTCATCCATACAGCCTTTAGTATGACCACAAACATGCTTGCTGGAATTTTGTACATATTTTGACATTGTTTTCTATTGCTTCATCCACCTGTGGGTGGCGGACCCTTTGGAGGTCAATCGACCGTTTCTCGGGGATCACCAGGTTGGCACTCCCCCCTCCTCCTCCTTCTCCTCCTCCTCCTCCAAGCGACCAGGCCTCCTCTGGCCTGCCACCGCCGCCTCCTCCTCTTCTTCTTTCATGCTGTGGCAGTCACCACCGCCATCACTCCCATCACACAGGGCTGGGGCTGACTCCTCTTCTCCTCTTCTTCCACACAGCCGCCACCACTGCTGCCATCATGTGGGGCTGGAGCTTCCTCCTCCTCCCCTCCTCCTCCCCTCCTCCTCCTCCTCCACACAGCGGCTGCCATCTCCGCTGCCATAGCACGGGACTGGAGATGCCTCCTCCTCCTCACGGCCACCATCACCATCACACAGGGCTGCTGCCGCTGCCACCAACACTACCACTGCCTCTCTCCTTCTCCTCCACGCAAATGCTGCCACCGTGCGGGGCCGCCACCACCACTGTTATTGCAGCAGAGGCAGAAGCCCCACGCAATGGCAGCGGTGGCAGGCCAGAGGAGGCCTGGCCGGTACTGGAGGAGGAGGAGGAGGAGGAGGGGTAGGGAAGAGGAAGAGGAGGCAGAGATTCCAGCGGCCTTTGCGCCACGAAGTCCCACCCCTTCTTCCGGCCGCAGCCTCCCTGATTTGTAGGGAGGCCGGGAAGGGGAGGGACATCCGGCCACAAAGGCTGCTGGGGCTTGTAGGTGGCCAGAAGTCTCACCCTTTCCTGGCTTCCTAATCCATCAGGGGGGCCGCCGGGCGGGACTTCCAGCCGCAAGGGGGGGGGTCATGGCCCAACAAAGGTTGGGAACCACTGCTTTAGATCCTTTGTTACATGCTGCTGAGTTTTACTCTCGACTTATCCATGGGTCATGTCAAAATCCATAATTTTGGCCCCAAAACCTGCCCTTGACATATATATGAAGTCAACTTATAGTCGAGTATATACAGTACATACGCTCTAATGTTTCATAAATGAAAACTGAGATATGTGGTAATAAAGGATTAACTGCACTAATCCCTGCCAAATGGGGACAGTTGGTAGGTATGGGCTTGCTTAGAGATGTTTTTTTTAAAGTTCAGTAGCCACACCACACCCTGATGTAGGGTCCACGTTTAGGGTTGGAAAATTGACACGTCTCACCTACTTTTGCAACATGCTTTTAGCACTGTAGGTTTGATTCCCTCATTGCCTGCCTCCCCGCTCCAAATTCTGCCCCATCCAAAATAATTCACAGGGCCAACTACAGTTCTTCTTACCCTCTAACACATTGCTGCTCAGCCACATTCTTGTGTGCTGCTCCTGCTTGTCCTTCGAGGGAGGCCACTTGTTTGAAGTGATATAGAGCCAGTCATAGCTTTAAGCCAGTTTGAAGAACTGGATTAGATGGCCTCATGAGATCCTTTCATTCTTGCTGAAGAGACAGTTGGATTAGTATCAGCAGATATCGGACAGAATAACACAATGCAGTAACTGTGTCCTATGATGCCTGTATCCAAAATAAAAGGTTACTATTTTTGAGCCAAGGATGGCAGCAGGGGCAGGGGGAGAGGGAGGGAGGAATCTATCTTTGTATCTTGCAAAGTGATCCAGCTGCCTTGTGGTAGCCGATACTCACCTCCTTCCCTCCATTGCCTGAGTCAGGTCTGCAGGTGTTTGGTCCAAGTTTCACATTGTTATTACTAAAGTGCCTTGTTGCTTTTTTACTGGCAGGACCTCAGCTGAGCAAATTTAGATTCTGCAGCTTGCTGTATATTTATCATCATCACAGCAAAAGACATCCAGGGGTGACCAGGAACACTGGAAGGCATTCAGAAAGTTACTAACAAACTTTAAGCCAGAGGAGGGGGCACATGGCTCAGATTTTTAAAATGGCAACTGCATTGTTCAGGCAGTCTTTTGGCTCCTGGGTCCAATCCTTCCTGAAGACATGACAGCTCATCGCTGGGGTGAAGGAGACTTTGAAAACCAGTTCTATGGACTCTACCACCACTATGTCTCGAGCATTCTGCATGCTCAAAAGAGCATGAAGGACAATACCAGAGTTAGATATATGGACAAGGTCCCCAGATTCAACTCTTGGCATCTCCAGAAAGGGATGTAAATGTTCACTTATCTCATCCCTGCATGTAAGAACAAATAATTTCCATGGTTTTTGTCCTGTTGCAGGAGAAAATTGATATTTTTGCAAAGTGTTCTTCTCCTACACACACACACACACACACACACACACACACACACAGAGTGTTTTAGGAAATTATTTTCTGCAGAAATGCATGTAGATATTCTGAACAACTCCCTCCCCCCTCGGTCCCATACTTTTGCATTATTTATTTATTGATTGATTGATTGACTGATTGATTGCTGGAAACAAATGTGTTTTGTACAAAATGCAGGTTCCTGCATAGAAAAAAATGTATCTAGGCAACAACAACAAAAAAACCCACTTGTTTTTTTATCCACAAAAAACTCACTAGAGATTGAAATGTGCAAATAGTGCACGCGCGCACACACACACACACACACACCACAATCTATGTAAAAATCTCAGTGTTTCAATTGGCAAAGAAGCACTTTTCTCATCTCGGCAATAAATAACAATGAGTATTCTTTGGGGTCATTCATACTACATTATAGATCGGATCACAAACCAGTTTATAAGTGGGTAATTCACACTAGCACCAGTTTCTGCACAACTGAATTGAGGTGGAACAGGGAGAAATCCCCCTTATTCCGGGTTTTCTGAAAGAGGGGTTTTCTCGCGTTTCTTTTTGGAAAACCCATTTTTTCCGTGCTGGGGGAAATGTGAACTTATCCCCAGTCATGCTCAGGTCATTTTAAAGGGGTGGGCTAGGGTCAGAGAGGTGGGAAGTTGGGCAGAACATGCCTCCCCTCTCACCCCTGTCACTTGCCAAATGCCATTTTTGGCAAGCACTGGGTGCCGGTAATGTCCTGCTCAGGGTGATCCTTACTCCCTCAAGAAGTGGACGTACCCATTTTTTAAAATTTTCTTGACAGAATATGCGAATCTTAGCGTTATTTCCCCCCTTTTTGCTTTCTCCCACCACTGCAGCCTTAAAAGTTCATATATGCATTTTTGGCTCAATGTCGCTGGGGCTGGTGTTTGGGATTTTGATTTTTACTGTACACTTTTCGGCATTGTTCCCACTGTTCAATTCCCACTCCCCATATGTTCAGCCGTGGGTGGTCATGTATCTATTCAATTATTTATTTATAATTTATTTAATCTTTCAACTGACAGAATATGCGATGTATGTGCTGATTCATGTGGACCAAACGCTGCACTGAATGCAGGGCCATTGGTGGTTCACAATGGTGCTTCACAATAGCCGAAAATAGATGTCGATCCATCTTGAAAATGCATGCGCATCTTCTATCATACATTTTTTTTAAAAAAACTGGGAATGTTCAAATGCTCCATCTTGTGACATGTCACCACTGATGACAGCGGAAGTGAATTTGATTGACGGGGAGAAAACTGGGAAAGATTGACTGCGATCGGTAAGGAGGCTCCATCTTAAATCGATATTTGTAAGTGTGAACATCCACTGGGTTAAATGGCACTTAGGATGTTTGATTGGGGTAAAGGATAGTAGGAACTTCATTCCAGACATATTTGGGTCTTGGAGGAATGGGTCTGCCCGGGCAAAAGCGCTAGTGTGAAAGGGGCCTTTCTATTCCCATCCCCTGGTAGGGCTGGAAATTGCTCCATTCTGAAACTCTAGCAAATGGCTATCTATCCATGTAGATATCACTGAGCTAGACAGACTAATAATCTGACCAAGTTTGGCTCCATAGAATCATAGAATCATAGAATTGTAGAGTTGGAAGAGACCACAAGGTCCATCCAGTCCAACCCCCTGCCATGCAGGAAATCACAATCAAAGCATCCCCGACAGATGGCCATCCAGCC
>NC_056523.1:149588376-149605067 GCF_019175285.1 Sceloporus undulatus | reverse complement strand
TCTGCTTGAAGACCTCCAAGGAAGGAGACTCCACTACACTCCGGGGGAGTTTGTTCCACTGTCGAACAGCCCTAACTGTCAGGAAGTTCCTCCTAATGTTGAGGTGGAATCTCTTTTCCTGCAGCTTGCATCCATTGCTCCGGGTCCTAGTCTCTGGAGCAGCAGAAAACAAGCTTTCTCCAATATGACATCCCTTCAAATATTTGAACAGAGCTATCATATCACCTCTTAACCTTCTCTTCTCCAGGCTAAACATCCCCAGCTCCCTAAGTCGTTCCTCGTAGGGCATGGTTTCCAGACCTTTCACCATTTTAGTTACTCTCCTTTGGACACGCTCCAGTTTCTCAATGTCCTTTTTAAATTGTGGTGCCCAGAACTGGACACAATATTCCAGGTGGGGCCTGACCAGAGCAGAATAGAGTGGCACTATGACTTCCCTTGATCTAGACACAATACTTCTATTGATGCAGCCTAAAATCTCATTGGCTGCCGCATTGGCTGCCGCATCGCATTGTTGACTCATGTTCAACTTATGGTCTACTTGGACTCCTAGATCCCTTTCACACATAGTTTCATTCAGCCAGGTGTCCTCCATCCTATATCTGTGCATTTTATTTTTCCGCCCTAAGTGCAATACCTTACATTTCTCCGTGTTGAATTTCATTTTGTTAGCTATGGCCCAGTTTTCTAGTCTGTTCAGGTCATTTTGAATCTTGATCCTGTCCTCTGGGGTATTAGCTACTCCCCCTAATTTGGTGTCATCTGCAAATTTGATAAGTATGCCCCCAATTTTGTCCTCCAAGTCATTGATAACGATGTTGAATAGCACTGGGCCCAGGACAGAGCCCTGTGGGACCCCACTGGTCACTTCTCTCCAGGATGAAAAAGAGCCATTTTTGAGCACTCTTTGGCTTCGGCCAGTCAACCAATTACAAATCAATGTAACAGTTACCTTGTCTAGCCCACATTTTACAAGCTTGTTTGCAAGAATATCATGGGGAACTTTATCAAAGGCCTTACTGAAATGTCCATATATGTCTTTACCTGAAACAAAGCCCAAGATAGTGCTCTATGTTCATTTTGTGTAAATAAATTGACTGGACTAGCAATTGAATCATTCTTCAGACCAAGTGACAAGACACTGTCCTCAATTCATTTGAGGGAGCAGACTAGGCTAGGAGGCCAGGAAAGACTATGTGACAGGCACATCTTCCAACAGAAGCAGGACAGCGGAGCACTCAAGAAAAACAGCTTCTGACTTCTCATAGCATCTGTTTCCTGAAATATTTGCTTGATTTTGCTTAATGACAGGGGCAGCTACCTCAGACTGATCTGGTATAAGGCAGGAACTTCCTTTGTTCAGACAGCACATTACTGAAATGGCACCCCTTCCCCAATCCTTGGCACAACTTTCTAAGCAGGCTTCCTTGGTAGACACAAAATAATAGATGTTGGTGAGCTTTTATTGTGATAGTGGGGCACAACTGGGCAGAAGAAGGGTGTGTGAAGCCAATATTTCCAAGCACCCTCAACATGGGCAAACTCACCAACATTTGCAACCGAGTTGAGAGTCCTTTGTGATTTATGTCACTTGCCTCTATGCAGGGAAGGAATGAAAGATTCCGAAGGAGGAACCATGGCAGTTAGTTGTGTCGAAACTGCATTATTTCTACAGTGTAGATGCACCCAAGGTAGTAGCAACCAAATCAGAGCATGGAAATATTATTTACTGACCGTGAAGGATGGAGGATTCTGGGAGCTATCGCTCAAAACATGATTTTTTTTTCCACATTCTTATCCAAAGGCCTTCCTTTTTAACCCAAACATCCTGCATAAAGCAAGCACATTACCCATTTCATCATGACACTGGTGGACATGGAGGGCACTGTTCTATATCCTGATCTAGCAATTGAGACTCTTTATCCATGCATCCCTGTTTGCTAGGAATAGCAAACTTTTTTGTTTTCCAGCTTGCCTGTGTCTCCATATCAGCAACGGCTGTTGTTTGTTTCTTCAAAATGAACTTAATGTTCTCCCCAACATGGCTTGGCAAAAAGAAAAAAGAAAATCTTTTATACAAGCCAGGCAGCCAACCAGCCAACCAACTTCAAAGTCAGGTCATAGTGAATCTAGTCTTGGATTTATTCCAGAGTTTATATGAGCTATCCAATGTGCTGAACTCTGTCTCCCAAATAGTCTCGAAAATCAAGTGGATTCATTGCATCCCTGACATGGAAGGAAGCCAGTGGCCCTCACTGACAAGATATGTTGACTCTTGCTTGCTAGTTATATATTATAGGCAGTGATGTGCAAAACCTGGAGGGGAAATATTTTCATCATAGTGAAGAAGCTTATTGTAGCAGCAGCAGCAGCAGCAACAACAACAACATCTGTATATTCTCATTCGTTTAGTTGTCCCTTCAATACTGTTAGCTCATGTTTTTGCTAATGTCTCTAAATATATTTGCACATTCTTTTTATTTTATGGATGCAGTGTACTGTGAGATCTTAAGCCCAAAGTTGTATAAATATGGACTGTCAGTTCCAGTCCCACTGAGCTCAATGGGACTGATTTCTAGGCATAAATCACCAAAGGAATGTAAGTGTGCATCACAATCCTATGCAGGATTTACTCAGATGTAAGGCCCACTGAGATGAATGTGATTTAGGCCCTCTTCAGACTGGCCATTAGGGTCGGCCTGGGGGCAGAGTCGGGGCATTGCATCCAGATATCACACGTCTCGACTCCACCCCAGGCTCCCATGATGCTGTGCACTGCTCCACATGGTGCGCAGCATCATGGTGCTTCTCTGGCACATATGGCACATCGACTTTTCTATTTTCCTGCCCTTGACGTATGTGTTTTTACTGATCCCTGTTCCCACTTCTTGTAGTAATGTTTTTAACTTTCATATTGTAATTGTTATTATCTTGTACTATAATGTTTTAATCTTTGTAAGCCGCCTTGATCATTTTTTGGAAAGGCGGGGTATAAATAAATATTTATTATTATTATTATTATTATTATTATTATTATTATTATTATTATTATATGACACAGTGCCAAAGGAGCGCTGGCAAGCCATGGCAGTGCAGGTATGGTGCCCTTTCCAGGGCACAAAAAGGAGCCACTTTTTGCGGCTCCTTTTTGCATCCTGGAAATGCCAGGTTGGGGCTGTGGCATGTGGTTGTAGAGGCCCCAATTCGGCCAGGAAAGGGCGGTGTCACGCCACTCCTTTGGGGCAGCCTGTTGAGCCCCTTATTCCCTCAAAATGTGTGTGGGACTGTGGCCTTAGCTTGCTTATGTGAATGTAGTCCTCATTAGGTAGATATTCTCAGCTGAACTGCATTATAGGGTTTGTAGACCTGGTTGAGGAAATGACATGAGATAGTTTGGTACAAAAAGGAGACCACAAGCATTTTGATGTGATTGTTGAAATGATGAAATGTGTGAATGTAAACATCACAATAACTATTATTGTTGTTGTTAGAAACTTTCCAGTCTTATGCTAACCCTATCCTAAGGTGCTCTTGGCAAGATTTATTTGTAAGAGGTTTAGGATTGCCAAGTGAAAATGATTTGCCCAAGTTCACACAGTGGTTTTCCATAGCTGAGTGTGAATTCAAACCCTGGTTGCCAGAGTTCAACATGCAGATCACCACACAATGCTGGCTTCCACGTCATGTACCTTCTTTTTCCCCCCATTTTATTTAATTAAAACATGAATAACAAATAATGACATATAATAACAAACTAACAAGCATTTTACAAATAGACATTACGTACATATACCTATACATATTATACATATTATCAGTAATTCTCTAAAGCTAAACACTTGGTATCCCTCTTTTTTAGTTTATAGCAAATACTACCAAGAAAAAAGAAAAAAACTGTATTAGTACATATATCCTTTACAATATCCATATGGGGGAAAAGAAATAAGAGTAAAGAGAAAAATTCATATAAAATTATAAAAAATATTTTTCCTTCAGTTATATCCATTCAATTGTTTAAGCCAGAGAAAAGGAAAAAGATCCTATATTTTAATCTCTTCATTGAATATTAATTATTATATATATGCTATATTTCGTCTAACTCCCTAATTACACTGCTTTCATTCCATCATATATATTTAGACAATTCCATTCTTCCTTAACCATATCAATATTTTTATTTCTCAGGCTGGGGTAAGTATATCTAGACTTTTAGCCTCTCTGATTTTGACCAACCATGCCTCAGCTGTTGGGGTTTGCGGGTTTCTCCAAAATTGGGCATACAAAATTCTGGCCGCGGTGATCATGTCATGTACCTTCAAATTGGCTCAGCTTTATGGCGACCCTCTCCTAAGCAAGATTTGTTCAAAGTGGGTTTGCCATTCCCTTCCTCTGAGAGAGAATGACTTGCCCAAGGTCATCAGTAGGTTCCATGTCTGAGTGAGGATTCAGATCCTGGTTCCTTGGAATTGTAATCCCGCCCTCAAGCCACTATACCATGTTGGCCGTGTTTACAAGGATACATAATCCTTATTAACACAAGCATATCAGGAAGGGCCATGAATCTTAGTGGAGCACACATTTTGCATGCAAAAGGTCTCATGTTCCTGTTTGAGACCCCAGAGGGAAAGATTCCTGTTTGAGACCCCAGAGAGCAACTGCCAGTCAGTGGACAGCTATTTGAATGGTCAAAGTGCTGCAGCAAACTGTACCTCTCCCCCACTTAAAAGTTATTGGCAGCAGGTTAACAATATGGTGCAGACGAACTACAGAATGGGCCTTCTGGACCATAGAGTATGGAAAGGAACTTGACAGAACAAATAGAATCATAGAATCGTAGAGTTGGAAAAGACCACTAGGGCCATCCAGTCCAACCCCCTGCCATGCAGGAAATCACAATCAAAGCATCCCTGAAAGATGGCCATCTAGCCTCTGTTTAAAGACCTCCAAGGAAGGAGATTCAATCACCCTCCGAGGGAGTGCGTTCCACTGTTGAACAGCCCTTACTGTCAGGAGGTTCCTCCTAATGTTGAGGTGGAATCTCTTTTCCTGCAGCTTGCATCCATTGTTCCGGGTTGTTCTCTGGAGCAGCAGAAAACAAGCTTGCTCCCTCCTCAACATGACATCCCTTCAAATATTTAAACAGGGCTATCATATCACCTCTTAACCTTCTTTTCTCCAGGCTAAACATCCCCAGCTCCCTAAGGCATTCCTCATAGGACATGGTTTCCAGACCCTTCACCATTTATGAAAGGCACTTCTCAACAGTTCGATGTGGGTGGGAGGAGTGAAAGGAGGAAATAATGGTGGGGTAGGTAGGGATGAGAGCAGAAAGCACAGGAAAAATATGGTGATTGTTTGCATTTCTATCAATTGTGGCACTTTTGGAGGTTAATTCAGCCATGGAGAAATGGTTGGGTTCTAAAAAAGGCTCAAAGGCTACATGTGGCTTTAGCATCACATGTTGTTCCAGATAACTAGAAGGGCCAGTGTTTGAATATATAACAAGGCAGCCTCCTATTGGTGTGAATGGCAGAAACTTAACTTTAAAGTTTCCTGCTATAATGTAAGCACACTGTGGATAAATTAACAAATAACATATTTCAACAAGCCTCCATTAATTTTCAGAGCTGGTTTTGGAACTATTAAAAACTGCAGCACCTGATCTAAATGCCATATTCTGTGAATTTTGAAAAGATGTCCAATCATATTTACAACGGCTACCAGTTGCCACATTTTGCTGCATGGTAAGTAATTAAAACTAGGAGTTAATATCAGTTCTTGTTAGCAGAGCAACCCTCTTTCCACATGGGAAATGAACCCACTTTTTCTTTATTAATGTTGTTTAAAATTTGAGTGGGTGTATAAATCAACAAAAATAATTCATGAGAATCATTAGCTTCTCAAAGTCAGTATCTTTTACAACCAGAGCTGTTTTCCCCCTACCCACAAAATGGTGAAAAATAAGACATGTGCAACTGCAGCTTTTAAAATACATCAAATGCATTTCCTTCCTCCCACAACTTGCTGCTCTGTGGATCTAATGAAATTAAATTAGCATCTTTAATTTACCCTACGGCTACTGGTTTTATATTTAAAAAGCCTTTCTTGGTTCCACTTCATGCTGGAATCACAGTGCGTTTAACCTTGCGGTGCACTGGGACGTTTGCTGTTTTTCCCCCCTTCCTTTTTGGTGAGATCTAGGCTTTCATGTTGCAAAAATGCACATAGAAAGGATTTGGATGATTTGCTGTCTTCTAGCCCCGCCTCACCCATTTGTGTATTTTTAAAACATTGCTCTAAGTAAGACAGAAATGCTGGAAAATTCTTTGTTACCTTGATGGGTTAAGCTTAGTTTTCTGAGAGTCACTTTGTACCCTTGCTGGGTGGTTGGGACATCAGAATTAGGATTAGCGGTTCATGATCAGAGGCCCATTCACATTACAGAATTATAGTGCTATGAATCTTCTTTAGCTACCATGGCTACATCCTGTAGAATCTTGAGGCCTGTAGTTTGAGCTTCTTGGCTGAGATTCTAAATGCTCTTCTCTAAAGTACCAAACTCCAGGACTCCATATGTTGCCATGTCAGATAAGGTGGAATCATAGTGCTATAACTGTGTAATGTGAAAGGGCCCCTGGAGAAGGCTCCCCACCCCATATTGCCTTAATATTGCCTCCCCACCCCATATAGCATTAACCGGGAGATTGAAGCAGGCACCTTTTCTCCTACCCTCCTTCATTTTGCACAGACCTGAAACATGCTTTGCTAACCTGGAATTAACACAACAGTAATAATCATGAGCCTTATCAGAATGTTAAGATTGCTAACTTTCTTCAAGGCATCATGAGAATATTTGACTGGATCCATGTTTCTCAGGGGTTGTGACTGTGCTTCAAATCATCTCTCTCTTTCTCTCTCAATCCTAAACTTGTCTACTTTGGAAAAAAGTTCCACTGAGCACAGTAGGGTTTAGTTGCCGGTAGGTGTAAAGGGAACTGGGCAATTTTTGCAGAAAATGTTGAAAGTGGCTTACAACAATTAAAAGCATTGTTAAAAATCCACAAAATACAACAGTTAAAAAAAAGATTTTCTATCTTGACCAGACATTTGTGATATATAAATATTCCTTCCTGTTTCATATTTGACTTCCTGATTTTTGCTTGTGAATTAGACACAGAATATGAAAAACAGGGCAGGTAAGTAGGGGCATGTCTACATGTGCCATTTACACTGATCCCTGTTCCTGCCATGACGCAGGGCCAAAGCACCAACTTGACTGCATACTGAGCCATCTCGTTCCTAAATTGAATTTTAACAATCTAGCTTTTGCTCTAGATTTTTCTAGAAAATCCAGAGCTCTCCATAGCAATGCCTGGGGGCTGCTTACATATGCATCCACTATGCTGCCTGGCACCACCACCACCACTGCTTTGAGTTGCTGAGGTCACAGTAAGGTTCCCAGTAATCTGACTGATGCTGAACACCTCATTTTCCATCTCAGAGGGATGCAGTGGTGTCATTGGATAGCACAGCAGAATCGAAAATGTAGACCATTGCCATGTGTCACTGTAGTGCAGAAGTAATAAAGGGAAATCAGGTCAGCTTTGGAGCCAAATACTCTGGAAGCAGCCCAGAGTACTCTGACCAGTGTAGACTCACCTTAGGACACTGCATCTGAAACCCTGATTCAAACACAAACCATTGTGATGTTATTTATTTCTCTTTGATCATGTGAACTAAGAAGACCTTCATTCAGGGCCAGGTAGTAACAAGCATGACTCTGGAACTCCCTTCCCATGGAGTCCAGAATGGCTCCCTCCTTGTTGGCCTTCCGCTGGCAGGCTAAGACCTACCTGTTTAGATAGGCTTTTAAAACAGAATGGTTGTAAACGGCCTGGGATGTTGTTTCATTTTAATGTGTTTTATACAGTTTTATCTTTTTAAAATGCATTTTATTATTTTAATAGTTATCTATTTTAACACTTTAATAATTTATTTATTTTTTAAATTTACCTCTTTTCTATGTTTTTAATTGTATCCACTCTCTCTGCCTCAGGATAAGGTAATGGCAAAATTCCTTTGAGCATGTCTTGCCAAGAAAACCCCATGATAGGTTTATAACCTTAAGGTTACCATAAGTTGGAAATGACGTGAAGGCACACAACACAAAGAGAAAGAGAAGGAATTGCCTTCTGCAGAAACCCCTGCATAAAATGGCCAAAATGTTGTGGATGACCTACATCTGTATACCCCAGGTTATGTACATGTCTGTGTGTGTGTGTGCATGTGTATGTGCATGTGTGCGTGTGTCTAATTCCTACAGTTTTCAAGTACCCAAAGTGTACTGTAAGCACCATTTGCTGGTTGGGGGTGGGTGTAGTAAATGGCCATGGTAACAACAACAACAATAACAATTATAGCAATAAATAAATAAATAAACCTCAAATAAAACCCTGCACACAGTTCAGAGAGGGAAAAATCTTGCTACAGATATACGATATAATATATATTTTATTATCCTCTCCTATGCCATTCTCCATTCAGGCCAAAAAAAACCTTCAATCCTTGAAATTTAGAAGTAGAGTTATAACACCCATAAGACCTAGACCAAATGGTGAGGAATTTTGGAAGCTGCGATCCAAAAATGTCTGGTGGGTACAATTGCCAACACCTGACATAAACTTCCCAACAGGGTGAGCAGAATATCCTAATCTGATAGGGAACGACCTCGGCTTGTGACATGTATTTTGAGTTGCTGTTTTTACTAGGATTCTGAGATCCACCAACCAGGGCCAGATGCAGACTCAACCAAAAAATGTACTCTTAGAATTAGGGAACAAGAGTTTGAGCACATGTTCATTCCAAGAATTTGTTTTCAGTAACAGAACGACAGACAATAACCAGCATCATGATTCCTGACAAGCTTTGAGATGCCCACTTCTGCACTCACCACTGCCACATTGCCAGACTGTACAGCTCCGTCCCTGCCATTGAGCAGTGGCTCCCCTGTAGACCTCAGCCTCACAAGAGGACAGCTAATGTTCACCTGCTCCCCAGCCAATGCCCTAAGATTGATTGTTCCTGATGTAAGGAGGAACTTCCTGACAGTAAGGGCTGTTTGACAGTGGAACACACTTCCTCGGAGTGTAGTGGAGTCTCCCTCCTTGGAGGTCTTCAAACGGAGGCTGGATGGCCATCTGTCGGGGATGTTTTGATTTGGATTTCCTGCATGGCAGGGGGTTGGACTGGATGGCCCTTGTGGTCTCTTCCAACTCTATGATTCTATGATTCTATGGGGTAAAGAGTTAGTAACTGTTGATGGGAGAATACAAAACTACTCAGCCTAACAAATGCTGAGACATGCTGGGAGTGTGAACTGAGCCATCCCTGTTGTTACCTGCTTCAATCCTCAAAACAGAAGAGGTGGGATATAAATAAATATTTATTGTTGTTGTTGTTATTATTATTATCCCTAGGAGCTCTATCCTTATGAATACTGTGATATCGATGACTCTGCATGTCATGTGAAAAAGTTGTCACAAACCCACATGTTTGAGCAACTGCATTACCAGCCTTATATGAAAGCTTTGACTTATATGATTGGCACCATGATGCAAACTGTACAGTATCTGGACATGACCTTGCAAGTGGCCCTGCATGTCATTAAGTAGAAGCTAGCCATGGAAATGGAGCAATCAGTAGTTTTATACATGCCAGAGCAGCATTTATGAGTCCATCTTGTAAGGCATGCTCACAAAAAGAAGAATGAGCCTCACCTATAACAAACATGTCTAAGGCTGAACTGGAAACAATAAAAAGGGGGAAATGAACACAGAATATCACAAACTTATCCCCCTGTACTGTTTTTAACTATTTGTCTTGAAGGGCAATCATCCTTGATCACACAGAGGGCAATGTTCTCTACTGATGGGCAGCCTCAAGACCATTTGAATATCTTGTGCCATAAATCATGCAATTTAGAACTTGGCATCTGAGGTGAAAGTAATGGGTTTTCTGATGGACCCTGTTAGCATCTCCTCCCTTTTAGTGCTTACAAAAATTCAGTTCAATGTCTTTGAGGATGGTTGAATATCTTCTTGGCAAACGATGGCTCTGTTCAAACACATATGAGGTTGCTAATGTCAATCTACATTCTCCTCTGGCACACTTCACAGGTCCCAGTGAATTTAGCAAACGAAAGGGGCATTTGGCTGATTTGGGAACTGTGGAAGATTTAGCAACTTTTCAAACCTGACACAAGGATTCAACATATTCCATTCTCTGGTTTTATGACTATGATTTATTTTAAGATACAAGTTACCATTTCCCCCTTCCCACCCATCCACTTAGCATTTCTATGTATTTACTTAATGCATTTTGCTTATCACAAATCAGTTATTATAGAAAGGGAAAGGAAGCAGGGGGAAAGCAAAGAGCTCCCCCTGACACACACACACACTTTTTAAACAAGCACAAATACTTCAGTAGAGTGGATTAGAAGGTCTCCCATTTAAGATACACAAACAAAACACAACAGTCCCAGCAATGGAAGCAGGAGAAAAGAATAGAGCAGCGGCTTGCAGTTCAGCTTCCAGTACTGTTAAGGAGAGAGAGAAGTGTGGAGACTGGGGTGGGGAGGTACTAGAATAAGTAATATTATTTAATTTTAGATTTATGTACCACTGGATATGGCCACAAGGAGCCCTCTAGACAGCTTATAATTGCATTCATACAAACAAACAACACATTTTAAAACAATCCATCATCAGAAAGAAAAGGAGCAGAGAAATGTACAGAATACAAGACAAGCAGTTCAGATAAGTCTAAAAGCCCTCAGAAACTAAAATCCTTCCACCATTTTGCAAAATTATATTTGAAGAACAAGCTGGATAATCCATGCTAGGAAGCAAATTCTTCAAAATGGACACCACAACTGAAAAGCTCCTTCTTTTCACAGTAACGTGAAAAGTACGGTAAGCACTCAGAGCAAAGTCTGATTACCTGAGCATTGGGCAGCTAGGAGTGGCACATCTGCATAATCTCTTGTCATCACCATTCACTTGCCAATTTATGGTTTCCCTCCATTTTAGAGACCAGTGTGGCATCAGCAGATGTATGTGACCTTGGCTCAAGCCATTCCGTCAGGCAAAAATGGCGCCCGTCAGGACTGGACGGGAACGGGTGCCCGCCGGGGGACAGAACGGGGCCTGCTGGAGGACGTATTCGTGTGCGATAAATTCCATTTTCTGCCAGACGCGTGTGTGCACATGCATCCTCCTTCAGTTCCCCAAACGTTTAAAAATACATGTGTGATAAGGTTCTCTGTCAGAAAGCAAACTTTCAGCTTGCTATGTTTGCATCACATCTCTCCACACTAAAGATGCTAACCGGTCCAAAACCAGTTCAGCTGACCCTGAAAACGTCTAAATGAGTGCTACATTTTCCTCCATGGGACCCTTCAGTTCTCTCAGAAGTGATCCAAATAGTACACATGATATTTCCCTTTCTCATTTGAGTTATTTCTCTTCAGAATGAATACAGCAAGAGGATTTGTTGCAGGACAGCCAGTTCTCCTTTGGGGAATGATAGATCTTCTGCTATTATGAATTGCTACTGGAGAGGAGAGGTGTCTAGTGGTGTATGTGAGGACCCTCCCCTTTCCTCCCCATCCCCTCCTCTCTTCTCCCATTTTGATTTCCAATGACCAACCAGAGCATCCATCTTCTCTGCTCCTAAACAAAGGGCTGTGTTTAGTAATGACAGGTGCAATCTTCTTTTTCTCTCCATACAACCTTCAAGGTTCTAGCCCTAAGTCTTTGGATCACTTCTCCCCAACAGCACAGAGAAGTTCAGTTTTATCTGCTTTAGCACATTCTCTACTTAACTACCAAGAGGTCCACAAGCATTGGCGTCGAGGGTTTGTTTCTTGCATCAGCAGCTATTTCACCATGACACCTTGTTACATATCCCTATTTTCTCTGCACTTGCTACTTTTAGCCATACCTAGTATATTTGACACCCAGGGCAGATCATTTCTTTAATATCCCCTCTCCTCTCTTCCAGTCTTTTCTGGGTCAGTCAGGAAAGGGAAGCGACTCACTTTCCCACCTGGCCAGCAGACCTACCAGACCCGGAAGGCAGCCCCTTCCCACGAGCACAACAAGTGACACACACTCACCTCCCCAAGATGTCACCCAGTGCATTCCACACTCCACACACCCTCCTAATGATGCCACTACTTTTGGCCATAATTGATCACCATGCCAGTACAGGACCTGGTCTCATATCCCCATTTTTTTTCTACTTCCAGCCCAAATTCTGAGCCATGCCAGCATGGTGCTTTTTCATTTTTCTCCCAGGAGGCTCTTCTGGAAGATGGCTAAATACTACCACCACGGATAGATTTATTTATGTAGGGGAAGAAGGTATCTTTGGTTTTTACAAACTGGACACTCTGCTTTTAATTTTATATTTCTATCTCCTTCTACCATACAGGAAGGGCAAAGGAAAGGTCTGTCAACAAATGTGGATAGAGACTCATGGGACTAAAGAAGACCGAATGTTTGGCCATTTGGACACCACAAGTGCCTGAAACTTCATGAACCATGAGAAAATGACATTTCAGAGACAAGTGAAATATAGGGTGGAAATCAACTGCATAGATTCTTCTACACAAATGTGGTCCTCACAATGTTGTGAACATTTCTCCATAATGAACTGTTCCCTCTTTTCATAAAAGTATCATTCCTGGGACTCCTTAGATATTGGTATTTAAACACATTTTCCACCTTTCCATAAATATCAAAGACAGCTAATTTCACCTAAAACCAATAAAACAATATAGCAACAATGAAATCAAAGAGAAGAACATCAGATTGACTCTACAACCAATGAAATAATCACAAAACAAGTTCTTAAAGGAAATTTTAAAACAACCCAGCAACTAGGTTAGAAATTCATTTTATTTTATTATATATATATATATATTTGTTGTTATCTTTTTCACACCATAGCCATGGTTTTCCTTGGGTCCCTGAAGCATTTATTTTTCCCCTACTGCTTTCAAACTCTGGACAAATTTGGCTGTACCTTGATCCAGACTTCCCCTTGCTTGCCCAGCACAATAACATGAATGCTGTCTCTTAAAGAAATGTTTGTGCAGACACAATTGCTAATGAAACAAACTGAGCCTTCCAGTGCTATTTGTCTTCATTCAGCCAGGATGGCACAGGGACATGACAGAAGTAATTGTTGCCTCTCTGCAGCTTCCTGTTTCCTCCCTGAAAATGAGAGGGCTAAGCCTTTAAGATTCCCTTTCAGCTCTTTTAATGTTCCACCAGAGCTAAGGGGGGAACTCAGGCCAAAGGGTCTTCCCTTGTCACTGCTATTGGAATGGGCTGCTGGTGTTGCCTGCATGGTAAAATAACCTCTTTATAGGACAGCAGGATGGAAAATGGCTTTATTTGGCATCAGCATGAGGGTAAAGCACATCTTTGGCACAGCTGGCTTATTTCTTTCTGATGGAAAAAGACAGACAGGCATACGGAAGTGAATGAACTTTTGTCCCCAAAATTCAGACATATTTCAAGCTCATTTAACAAAGTAAATAAAAAGAACAGAAAGGGTGAGGGAATAATGGGAGATTTCACATCTTAATCACTGCTCTATGCAAAAACTAACAATGCCAGCCCCTCCAATATTACACAGACGAAAAACAGATCAGAGCAGATCAATGTATTGAATTAGCCTCGCGCCCATTTCAAACAATTATAAATGATAAAACAACCAATTACAAATACTACAATGCAGTTACAATAAAAACATTGCCATGTCACATTATGTTAAGGTTACATTGAGACAAAATAAAAGTATGCTATCCAAGAAATTAAATACTCTTTTCATCTCATTTTTTCTTAGGGTGGCAGCTTTGAATGCAAAGAGGGCAACCCTCTTGGACACATAATGGTTAGAACCACTCAAAAAGAATGTGAGTTTGTTTGTCACAAACCAATTTCTCATACAAATCAGAAAAAGGTTAAATAACGCTCCCTACAGCTTAAATATAAATGGCACTCGAGTGAACAATGTCTGAAGTCCTCTATTACTTGGGCACCATATATAAACATCCTATCTGTGAGTGGAATGCCCTGAAATCTTCCCTGGAGGATCATTGTGTCCATTATCTCCAACTGGAGACAGGTAAAAGCAAGAGATTCCTTCTCATCTCAAGAAACAGATATTTCTGTCTCTTGAACTGTGACTTGGCTCTAGCTAGCCATTTTAAAACCCTAGAAGTAGACAAAGCAGCAATATCAGATTGGACATTAATGTCAATAATTCTTAACCTAACTTTAAAAAATTGTACTATTATTAGTCCCCATTAGGATCTCTAGACTGAAGCCATGATAAGGCAACATCGGCGGAGTACAGACCGCCCCTTTGGGACGGCCTGCACCCGCCCCTTTCCCCGACGGATTGGGGCCTCAGCTGCCACAGCAGCAGCCCCGGAGGCCCCAATCCGCTGCTTCCCCACGGCCTGGAAAGGGGTGTCCTTAGGGCTTCATGCCCCAAGGACACCCTGACAGCGGCGGGGAAAGGGAGAAAGGGGCCGCTCGTTTAAAGGCCGCACCAGTGATACATCCGACAGAAGGAGCTCCAAAACGGAGCTCCTTCTGGCACCGCTGAAAGGGCACCACAAGCGCCCTTCAGCAGCACAAAGATGTAATGGCCACGCTGCACCGTTTGTATGCGATGTGGCCATTATGTCAAAATGGCGGCGCCCGTGTGAACAGACCACCGCCATTTTGTACGTACTCCATACATACTAGAGTTGCAGGCATCTAAAAGAGACACCCCCAGGCAACCCTAGTATGTACAGAGTACGTACAAAATGGCCCATCTGGACAGGGCTATCCTTGCCTATTTATATAATCAGCACCATTCTATCTTGTTAATCAACTGTTCTTGTAAATTTTCTTTGGAAGCCCATTTTCATTAATCGATGCTAGCTTGAACCAGCAGTCTGTACACTCATCCCTCCCAGATCACAAGGGATCCATTCTGGACCTCCTCCTCCCTGCGGGTCAGAAAAAATGCGAATACTCAAGCCCCAATGGTAATAATGGCCACATGCGCCTGGGGCGTGCACCATTTTGTCCCTCCTCACTTGCCATCCCAAACTGCGGACAATGGGGAGGGAGGAGTGTATAACTTTAGCTATAGGATTTGGTCTGAGACTGCCATAATTTCAACTTCAGATATAAGTGTATAGGCTGAACAGGCTAGAAGCACTTCCAAAATATTATGCCAAAAGTGCTTTGGGACATTTTCTAATTTCTTAGAAAAACAAAAACTGGCTCCTCTTTTTTCTGAGCCACAGTGAGCTCTACTTACTGCTTTCTACCAAGGCTGCTTCTGCATGTGGAAAATGTAGTAGAGATATAGTATGGTGTAGTGGTTTGAGTGTTGGGATTACAACTTTGGAGACCGGAGTTTGAATCCCCACTCAGCTTTGGAAACCACTAGATGACCATGGGCTAGTCACATTCTCTTAGCCTCAGAGGAAGGCAAAGGCAAACCCCCTCTAAACAATCTTGACAAGAAAATCCTGTGATAGATTTGCCTTAGGTTCACCTTAGGGTCACCATAAATCAGAAATGGCACACAACAACAACTTATCCCTCCTGCTATACCATAGAGTACCATCTGCAAAAGTTGACACAGGTTCTGCATGTCTCCATGCCTGTCTTTTCCCAAGGTTCCCACCTTCATAGGCCAGGATAGACAAATTGCATCCCAGTCACCTCAAATCTGTTTTAGTAGGTCCCAGATCTGACACTGCCCATTATGTTGCTCTGCTGCTATAACTACAGATAAAATTGGCAGCACTGCCAAAATTACCACCACCAAAACTGTGCCTTCTGTGCCTTCCACTCCTTCCTGCTTCTTCTTTCTTTTCTCCAAAGAAGCTCTATAAAGTATAAAAATGTTCTGGCATCTTACTTCATAATTGAGAACCACAACAGTTGCACTGAATCAGTGGTCGCATGTTTGCCAGCAACTGCAATAGTGGGTGCAGCCTTCCAGTTTCAGAGTCTGTCCAATGTGGTATCTCCCCCCAAACCTCAGAAAATTAGGCATCCCTGGTACAACAACACCCAGTGTGCATAAATAAAGAGTTCAGATGAAGGGGGAGGGTGCAAGCCCTCCCAACCTACGCCGGAAGGGTCCTTGGAGCACCCAGCAACAAAGAGAGTCAAGAGTCCGAACTGTGGTTCAAAATAAGCACACCTTTATTTTCCGTATGGGGTGACAGCTGCCTAAATGGCGATTCCAAGACTGTCACACCCAATTGTCTTTCTTCAAACCTTTTATACATTTTAAAAATGCAAGCATAGCTTAACCAGCATCTTCTTCAAGTTACCTTTTCACATTTCTTATTAATTCTCCAAAACCAGTTTATTGACTCATTCCTGCTTTCCTGCCTTCCTGGCAAGTTTTCACAGTTCTGGTTAATCTTTCACAATCCCATTGTTCCTCTTTATCTCTAGTTTAGATTGCTTGGCCATGCTATGCTATAATCATTAAACTGCCCAACTGTCCTTTAGACTTTCTAGGTAGCTGTCCCTCTCACAGAAGAAGGTGTGTTGAAGATAGGCAGTGGACAGGGCCAGCAAGGAGATGCCACTGCA